>NC_064562.1:129604153-129909717 GCF_937001465.1 Orcinus orca
GTATGACAATCTCTAGTTTTATTCTTTATGTTTATATACTTTTAATGTTAAAATTTGGCATTTTATCAATATTTGCTCAGGAATCTCTGTTACTGGCTCCTTTAAGGAAAGATACAAATAAGCTATCTAATATCTAAGATGATTATTAGCTTTATTAAACATAGGAAATGATCGAGATATTTGTTTACTGTATATTGTTACCTATACCTATGCTCTATGCTGTGCAATATATTTGTTCACATCTTTTCCCTCTGGCATTAGGTTTGTAAATAATATTAATACAAACATTTTCCATAGATAACTCTTACTTCCAGATAGCTTAGTGCATGCACACACAGTAGCAGGTTTATTTTTCTTCCTTCTTTTAGAATCAGTACCATGGCTGTCAGCAGAGCCTACTGGAGGCTTTAAGAGCATTCATTGCTTTTCAGAGCTGGAGGCAGAGAGAAAATATCAGCAAGGTCCTCAGCAGAACCGTTATTCTATATCTTTTTTATATACCTTGGTTCTCATATATATATGTACTTGTATAATATATACAAGTACAATAAAAGATGTACTTGTATATATTATAAGTGCCCTCACGTAAATTTTTTTAAATCACATTCATTCATTCTATAAGAAGAAGGACTCAAGTCTTCATGAAGCTAGAACCTTAAAAAGGTACAACGTGCTAAATGAAAGCAAAAGAGCTATGGACATTTAAAAAATGTATACACTTAATTGTATTTTTATGGCAATTCTTCACAATGAACATTTTTACTTCAAGCCAAAAGTAGGTGTGGAAAAGTCTGCAGAAGTTCCCTTTTCCTCTTCTTTGTTTTAAGTGAATGTGTCAAGAAGAATAACTAAGAGAGGGAATTTGAGAAGTTAATATGGCAATTTGATCAACAGGCATTATGCCAAAATAGCACTTTGTGTGAACAACTGAAGAAGAACCAATAAACTCAAACAACGGGGACAGCTGAAAGCCAAGGAAGGTAGAAATTTTATTTTGGAACATATAAACATGACATTGTTACTGGAGGAGCAGCAAGCCTAGCTGATTATGCTTTTGTGCAATCAGTAGATGTGGTGGTTTAATTTGAAGTAAAAGCACAAAGTCAGCCTGAGGTTAGCAGAGTGGATTTTAGGCTCTCTCCCAAGTTCTAATACTATGAATAAATGGTGTGTGCCAAGTGGGAGAAACAGCAAGGATAATGCCTTTAATAGACAGAAAAAAATATGTTTTTGAGATCACCTTCCCATGGAGAAAACGATCATTATTGGGGAGTGTCCATCTAAAACTGCGATTCAAGATTAAATTTATGTAAAATCTCTGAAGAAGGGGGAATTTATTTCTAAGATCTCCAGCCTCCTCTCTGTAATTCTAAATGCCCTGAGGTGCTATACACTTGAATAAAAAAGAACATTTTTGTCACAGACAATTTGATACAGCTAATATGAGGTACCTAAGAGATGCGAAGGACAACTCAAAATGGAAAAAAGCAAGTACAAACTCAGGAGACATCCCCAACCTTACTTCAAGCTTGTGTCTCACGCCATCTCTCAGAGCCTCCTTATTCCCTCCTGATGAGTAAAGACCATGGGAAGAGAATATTTTTTTTTTGCATAATTATTCAAACCCTGGAAGAATAACTGTTAACAAAATATTAAGAAATATGTGTAGCTTTTTTTACTATTTTAGTGTGAAGAATTTTGACGTTAGAAGTACTTTCACAAAAGCTAGTAACGTAAGAAGAGAAAAATGCAACATTAACTATTGTAGCCTTTTTTTAGATAAACTAGGTAAAATATTTGCTGTATATGTTGGAGGGTTTATATCCTTTATATAACAAAAGTGTTTATAACTTAACATAAGCAGGAACCCAACAGCAAGTAAGAAACAAAAATACACAGTTAATTTTTTTTTTTTACCAAAAGAGAAAGGTAAATGAAGACTTATGGGTAATTAAAATAAGATGTTCCAAGTTAAGCACATTTTTAAACATGAGATTTTTTTAAACATCAGATTGCCAACTCTGAAAGAACCTTTAATAACAAGATGTAGTGTTGATAAAAAAATCAAGTTTATAGGACAATATTAATAGCTCTCAGTAAATATGAAAATATCTCAATTATAGAAGATCACACAATTATAAGTATACATGTTTGAAATTCAAATTTGTAATCTATTTCTATCTATCTATCTGTCTATCTATCTATCGACCTAATGATCAGGATGGGTAAACATCATACTTTATGTTGACAATATTTACACCAAAATAATCAGTACACACTACAAATTAGGATCTCTCTCTCTCTCCTTCATCTATAGAGATGACTGTTAAATATTTATCAGCACACCACAGGATGGAACCATTATAATTGGTTTGGACACATCAGGATTTACCCCTGAGCAGTGAGTTATATGTGAGGGATACTATTAGTAAAGTCAAGGTTCTTAGCAATTTAAAATGGTAAATGAGTGTGAAACAGTCAGGATCTGCTATTGTATTACAAAAGTCAAGAACAGTGATAATTTCAATGTAAGTTCACACATTTGAATTACCATATTCAATTCTTGAGAATCCATTTGAAATGTTATACTGATTAACTAGGGGACTCAGTTGAAGAAAGAAAAAGATGCAGTGTCTGGAATCTGTGACACATAAATGATTATGCAAGGATATGTGAATGCTAAGAACGAAACAGGAAAGTATCAAAGAGTATGTTCCTCAATACTCAACGATCCATCTTTTGGAAAAGTGCTTTGGCCTTTTCTAAAGAGCAGGGTTGGAATGTGCACATACACATTCATGGAAACCAAGCTATGTTCTTGATAACTTAGGTGAGATTAACAGAATAATTATTATGGACTTGACTACTTCTAACTCATTAGAAATGTTTGGTTTTTTAAACATGTATAATTTAATAACCACTATCTCTTATTATATTTTTGAAGACATAATACCATCTTTAAATTAAATAAGAAAAAAGGCATAATTTAACTTCATAAATCTCTTTATAATCCTATCCTCAACTCCTGTAATTATTCACATTAATAACTCAATGCATGAGAAAATAATCTTTACCCTGTTATAAAAACACATTAGTCCCCACACTTTCTGCTGTAACCCAGTTCCATGTTTCCTATGACTGAATATTTTGCATATTAACACCAAGGAACATTGCAGGTTAGAAGCAAGCATATTTTTACATAGTGTTCCTGTCAGCACAGTGAGAGAAACAAAAATGCTTTAGTATAATCATTACTTCACAAAGAAACCAATGGCACATTCAGGACCAGGAAGGCAATTCTTTACCCCAGCTTCTCATTAGCTTTTCCTTTGCATTCTCATAGCAGTAATAGCAAATGCTGATATCTGTTCTCCCTTATTTTGTTTTCAGTGTCTGTCACGCCACTTTTGTGAGAAAGTGAGGCAAATGAAAAGCACAAGCCATAAACATATAGTCTTGCTTCTTAACAAAATAACATCATAACTTCTACTTATTACCCACATTGTGCCATACAAATTGCTTACATTTTGACTAAGCAAAAATACATTTCCATTTATTTGTTTAAATCACAAGCAAAAGGCAAAATGTATATGATTTATAGAGGGGTAGTCAAAGCAGGCCATTTTAATTAAGAGAGTTTGGCATTTAGATGAGTTTTTACTTTGATAATATATTTCTTCCTCTGTGAATATATGCAAATAAGAAAATAAGGAAATATAGCTTTTTTCACCTTTTCATTTTAAACCAAGTAACGGTATGAAAGTATTGATTCTAATTTGGAGCCACATGTGGGTCAGGGACAACAGAGTAAATACACTGTAACGTGTGCTGTTTACTCATAGTGGGTGAGTGCAAACAAGTGCTCTGCATTTCATTTTATGAGAAAATGGAAATTTTTACATAAAACGTATTTATGCTTTAATTCAACATCTAAGTAAGGAAATGTTGGAGTTAAGAATCAAAAGATCTAGAATCAAGTTCAGAATCTACAAAAGTATGTGAGGACATCACTTCAAAACACAAAATTCTCAGCTGCACTATGCAGAATGGAAAAAATATCTGTCTCACCTTTCTTTGAAGTTTGAATATCAAATGAGATATTATATACAATTCTAGTTTTAAAATATAAATGTGATATATAAATCAAAAGTCCTGTTATTATAACTCCTATATATATACATATCTATATCTGTATTTTCTATACATATATAGAATATCTACCATGTTCTATATATACTATAGGATGTGAATTTTTTTTTCTTTTTTTTTGCCGTACGCGGGCCTCTCACTGTTGTGGCCTCTCCCTGTTGTGGCCTCTCCCGTTGCGGAGCACAGGCTCCGGACGCGCAGGCTCAGCGGCCATGGCTCACGGGCCCAGCCCCTCCGCGGCATGTGGTATCCTCCCAGACCGGGGCACGAACCCGCGTCCCCTGCATCGGCAGGCAGACTCTCAACCACTGCGCCACCAGGGAAGCCCCCTATGGGATGTGAATTTTGACTTAAATAATAATTATTGATGATCATCTTAATACTAAGGTGCTATCCTAACTCATTACCCTGCTGCTTAACCCTTTGACCAACCAGTGAGCAACATACTCTCTAAATATAGATGAGAAAACTGGAGCTCAGAGATGTGATATTATTTGTCAAAAACTAATAAACAATAAAGCAAAATTAAAATTTAATTTAGCAAATTATAGCTCTAGTACTCTTTGGTATGTATATGAGCAAACACAAGACAGCATTTTTACCTTGAGAGCTTCAATTCTACTTAAAGGAAAAAATGTATGAAAAAAACTAATTAAATACCTAAAACAAGAATCTAAGACGTTTCGCTGTATTTTTCTTGTATAGAAATAAAAGATATAGAAGTTTTAAGGGAGAAGAGATTACTAGGAGCTGAAGAGGTCAGGGAAGACTAGAATCTGTGATTCAAAAGTATATTATTATTTTTAATGGCAACATGAGGGCTAAGAGAGGATAGTTCAGGCAGAGGTAATGGGGGGGACCAAGAATTCGGAAGGACTGTGAGAGGAGGAAATTGTTCATAGATATGTTAGTATAAATTATAATTATTCTTCCACGTGCTTTCTCAAGTGCAACAATAGAAAGGAGATTGCAAAAGTGCACTTTAAAAATACTTCCTGGGCTTCCCTAGTGGCGCAGTGGTTGAGAGTCCACCTGCTGATGAAGGGGACACGAGTTCGTGCCCTGGTCTGGGAAGATCCCACATGCCGCGGAGCGGCTGGGCCCGTGAGCCATGGCCGCTGAGCCTGCGCGTCCGGAGCCTGTGCTCCACAACGGGAGAGGCCACAACAGTGAGAGGCCCGCGTACCACCAAAAAACCAAACCAAAACAAAAAACTTCCTGTGTAGGTAAAATTCTAGCTTATAATTAATTTCCCAAATTTACACTTCATAAAATTGGACGGAAATAAAAAGACCTAATAGTGACTTCCACTTACTTGCCTTACAGTCATTCCCCTTTTAAATTTATTTATTTTATTTATTTATTTTTGGCTGCACTGGGTCTTCATTGCTCCTCGAGGGCTTTCTCTAGTTGCGGTGAGCGGGGGCTGGACCAGGGTTCAAACCCACATCCCCTGCATTGGCAGGAGGGCCTCTACCACTGCACCACCAGGGAAGCCCATCATTCCCCTTTCTATTTGCTTTTACACTTGATTCATACACACACATTCTTATGTATTTCAAAGACATTTTCTTAATAAATTCAGGATTACAATGAAAAGGCACAGTTGTTGCCACTGCATCATTTTCCCACTTTCATGCAGCCACTTTGCACAATTATTCCATTCCAAGGATCTTTCACATACTGACATTCAATACTACTATGGTCCTTGCACGCTAGTATGCTGTATGCAACAGCTAAATGCACATTTTGTATTTCATTCATTATTGTAAGGCAATAGTGGGAAACAACAGAGGACAAAGCCATTCGGGGAGAGGTTGATCAAAAAATAATTGATTTTTCGTCATTATTTAAATCCTGGGCATACATTGAGAAGAGCAGTAATTGGGTCAATTTAAAAATGCTTTCTTGTTAATTGGCTTGGGACTCGTGATCTTAATTTGCCCCCCTTTCCCTCTAGAATTTACAAGTTTGGAAATCATTCATTTTTATAAATAAGGATTGATATTGATCATCAAAAGTTACACTTAGGCCTGGCTTAGTCATCT
Organism: Orcinus orca; assembly: GCF_937001465.1. Taxonomy (NCBI): domain Eukaryota; kingdom Metazoa; phylum Chordata; class Mammalia; order Artiodactyla; family Delphinidae; genus Orcinus; species Orcinus orca. Next base: position 129,610,351 of record NC_064562.1, read on the forward strand.
ATACAATGTGTTGAATAATATTTGCCTTGTATCTCACTTGTCCCCAGGCTCTGCTAATGAATAATTAATTATTAACACTAATAATTTTGAGTTACAGGTTAGAAATGCTATTTAGATATATTTTGAAAATTAATATGGGAAGGTTGGCATCCTATATTCTGAACTAAAAAAACCCCAAAAACAAAATAATAACAACAAAAAACACAGACACATTTACCAGGAAAGTATTGTCAATCCATATGGCCTAGAATTCTGGCCAGTAAAGTACTTTGATTGCAAAACATAACATATGTACTTAATATAGCATAACACATAAATAAATAATATCCATATAATGCAAACTGCTTAAGATACATTGAGTGGATGGGGAACATACACTGAGGAATACCTTTCACTCTGCTTTTTCTTTATCTTTACACTGCATATGTTTTTTGCCCTCAGGGGAGGGTCTTTCGCATCTGCCCACAGCTTCCCTCCCTCCTTCTATGGAGAGTGGCTTCTGAATTACTTTTCAGAGGGTGCATATTATTAGATTACCTTTCCTCATTCTAACTCCCTGATATAAGGAAATTCCACCTATCACTATTATAATGAATCTCTGCTTTAAAAAAGAAAAAAAAAATTAGAGATGCCATTCACATTTAATAACTAAAAAGATATTTATCCCAAGTTTCAAAAAATGAAAAAAAAATATATAGTTCATTGTGAATATAAAAGAATATTAAAACTGTTTCCATTATAAGTGTGATTGTTAATGGATAAAGATGTGAAAAAAAAGGAATCAAACTGTTAAAAAGATTTTGTGTTACATATAATTCAGTTCTGTATATCTGTTAAGAAATTAAGACCTTTGATTCTCAAAATAAAATTGAGATCTATTTTGTTAGGCTACTCTGACCACTGATAGGATACTATTTAGAATATTACTACTAGTTCTGGGACTGAGCAACCCAAGATTTATACAGAATTGGCAGTATTTGAAGGAAAGTAATAATGATGTCTATATTTTTAAATTTAATTTCTTCATAGGATGGCATAATCAATTACAGAAAAAGAACCAAAAAAAAAAAAAAGTAGTGTGACTTAAGTGCATTTAAGTACTTCTTTAAGTACATGAATATTCATGGCCTATTGACACTAAAACATGTACACCCAAGAGGAGTTTCAATATTGGTGTGAGAAGAAAATACAATATTAGAACTTTTATCACATTTATTTTGTCTTATCCAGTTATTCTTTCAATTATTATCTACATGTAATATGTATATCATATGTTGATATAATAAATAGGTATATAATTTATAAATAAATAACTAAACGTTTATTTAAATGTAAGTTAATATTTAACCAGTTATAAAGTTAGGAGAGATCACTGCTATAGAAAATCTCCTTTACACACTACCCAGGGCACAGAAAACTCAAGGGAACTCTAGAAAATGTTAATTGTGCAGGAATTAAGCTGAATTTAATCAGTGAAAACGATGGATAAATCATTTACTTCTATGGAGAAAGAAGAGAGAGATGAACATTTCTTTAATTTTTAAATGATATCATAAATATGATTTCGTTATATATGATTTGGCAAATCACACACCATGAATATGATTTCATGATATATAAAAGCAAACCCTGATAGCCAAGAAAAGGTTAATTAAATATATGATGAGATTTTTCTGGTGAATTTTCTTTTTTTTTTTTTTTTTGCGGTACAGGGGCCTCTCACTGTTGTGGCCTCTCCCATTGCGGAGCACAGGCTCCGGATGCGCAGGCTCAGTGGCCATGGCCCACGGGCCCAGCCGCTCTGTGGCATGTGGGGTCTTCCCGGACCGGGGCACGAACCTGTGTCCCCTGCATCGGCAGGCGTACTCTCAACCACTGCGCCACCAGGGAAGCCCTCTTCTTTTTTTTAAAGTAAGAAATTAGGCCAGTTTCATCTTTTTAAAATGACTTATTTGTGACAACGCCAGGTCCACTCATAGGAAAAAGGTAGGATAATTTATGAGGTTGCTTTGCACTTTCAAAAACCTTTTTTCTGTTTTAAAAATATGAATAGAATGCTGTTACTCAGTCTTAATTTGCTCTTCTTAGTTCTTTGAGTCTTTTTAAAAATCGATGTTTCTATGTCTATGTCTTCCTAAGTAAAGCTGAATAGTTCTTCCTATCAAGTGCTAGAATCTTGGCAGAATTAATTTACATTATTACCTTTGAGACCTGGAAAGAGTCATGAATAGGCTTGCTAAGGTTGAATTAGATTATTCCTAACTCATCAGCTGATCATACTAATTATATTTAGCTTATATTTCTTCTATGAAGATTCTTATTTGCCAGTTTTTCTATATATTTTAGGAAGTTGTATTGATTAGAAACATTACAGACAGGTCAAGCAAATGCATTCTACTGTACACTAGGAGTAGCTGCCCTCATTTACCACTGGGAAGTGGCTTCTGTAATCACAAAGAAACAGCTGACAGTTATAGGTATGGCCTTTATTACTTTAAAATGCTTAAAGCATAGACTGTTTAAAGAAAAATATAAATTTTTAAATATATTTCATTTCAAAAATATGTTTACATTGAGGGTAAATAGAAGATTACCCAAATTAAATTTACACTCTCTAAAATAGGGAGAAAAGGTGGAAGGTATTGTAGAGATAAAGTTGTGACTTTACATTTTAGGGTATGCTTTATGTTGCAAGATGGGCATATATTCATGAGCCCAACCACGACTTCAGGGCAGGAGCCAATCTTTCAGTGGACACTGAAAAATGAAGTCTTAGAAATGTCACTTGTATTGCATTTCCTCTTCTTTCCCTTCCTTCTTTTTCTATAGAAAAACTGATAAAAGATATTCGTGAAACATCCTAACAAATGCCATTTATGGATGATTTATATTACAAAAAGTAATATTTCAGTATCAAACAAATTATGGTCAAAGTACATTTTGTGCATTATTCTGTTTTTTTTTCCTGAACCATAAATATCAGAATACAAATTCACTAGCTTTTTGAGAAGTTATAAAACTGAATAGCATTCATCAGAGAGTTTAATGTCAGGGATTAGATTACCATTTGTGATTCACAGTTTAGACTAATTCTGCATAGATAACTAGATTGCCCTCCACACACTATTTCCAGGAGGTCACAGCAATCTCTTTACATTTCTAAGATGTCCCCAAAGATACTGCATCAAAGATCATTCAGCAATGTAGCATATGAAAAGTTAAATCTTGCCTTCCAGAGTTAGCGTTTCTCATTGTCACTATTAGTGTGAAAGAGTCAATCATTTACTGCTTAATTCAAGGCTATCAAACTTTCTCAGCCAAATTAACAATGTCACTTTTGGACAACAGCAATCTTATTCGTAGGCCTCACACTGGTTCCTTTGAAAAGCTTATTAATATGCATTCCTTCAATACCTCCAAATCCTACTCTCCTTTTCTGAGTCCAGCAAAATTTCTAGGTATTTTTCTTGAGGTTATTTATTGTGTAAGTGATGTTTCATACTTAAAAGCAAGAATTAGAAATCTATTTATCTATTAATTCACTTAATTAAGAATTATTTTATTATCTACATTATATGTATTACACTGCACAAGGTAAAGGGAAACATGTAAGACCCTAGAAATGACCTCACTGACAGGCAGTTTTAAAATCCAGTCACAGAGAGAAGATGTGTATTAATAAACAACTTGTATCTAACTCAATATGTCAAGTATCCGATCATAAAATAGTCAATATGTGTGAAGAAATTCAAATATTTGCATAGATAGCTGAAGCAGCTTGAAGGACATTTTATAAAAGGATTTGACAAAATTTAGCCATTTATCTGACAATTTTAGATATTCAATAAATGTTTATTAATTGGAATTGAATCCTCACCCCCAGTGCCCTAATTGTCCAGAGTTCACAGAATACCCTATTTTCTCCCATTATATTTCAGGAACACAGGGCAAATTACACATGCCTGGCTGTTGAATATGCTGAAAGCAGCTTTGCTAATCAGATAGGGCCACGTTCCAAACACATTCACTTGACATTTACCCTGCAGGACTATAACTTTCAGCTTTCCCAGGTGAGTGACATTCACGATGTAATTGGGCATTGAATTTTCTGAGCTCATACTATTTTTTAATGTGGCTATATGAACAGAATAACACAGAAATAAATGTATTTTTGCAAGTTCCACTTTCAGTGTTATTAGATATATCTGTAAATAAAAATGTTGTCTTTGTAGGCAAGTTAGTCTTTGCATTTCTGTACTCAAATCTGCAAATTAACACTGCTTTGAAACCCTATAATATCCTTCTTTCCATTAGAAATATGCCTGAAGGCTGCCAAGTGATTGGAACATCCAATATGCCTAATAAATAATAGATGTGCCTATTGACTATGGTTAATGTGGACCTAGTCTTCCTTCAGGATATGGAAAAACATTCAATTATTAATTTTAAAATGACATTCGAGAAATAAACAGTCTTTTAGGTTTAATCAGAGAATCTTAGAAGATCTATTGTTAAAAGACTATATTATTTATTTTTATTTTTTTGTGGTACGCGGGCCTCTCACTGTTGTGGCCTCTCCCGCTGCGGAGCACAGGCTCTGGACGCGCAGGCACAGCGGCCATGGCTCACGGGCCCAGCCGCTCCGCAGCATGTGGGATCTTCCTGGACCGGGGCACGAACCCGTGTCCCCTGCATCGGCAGGTGGACTCTCAACCACTGCGCCACCAGGGAAGCCCCAACTATATTATTTTCTAATGTGTTTTTCTATATTTGTCTCAACTCCTTGTATTATCTTCTTGCCTTTAAAATTTGGGATCTCCTAAATGCTAGGTCTTTCATGTCCCTTGAAATGGTATCATCTTTTAAATATGCATTATATATATATATATATATATATATAAAAATATGTAATATAAATTATATGCATTTAGGTGTTATTTATTTATTTATTTATATTGGACATCTTTGCATTTTGTATTGTGAGGAAGTTGAATTACTTCTTTCTCAGCTAGATATTTTAATATTAATTTTAAAAGTTTACAATTTACTTCTATTTGTGGCTCTGTAGTTAGGTTTGCAAGGTGCCCTATATTTTAGATACTTTTGTGTACACAAATAATCAGTTTTTATTATGCTTAAACTTTGTGAGTGGAACATTTATTTTGTAATTACTATATATGCTTAAAATGAGGTTAAAAGCCTTACAACAATCGCAACTAAACACTTCACAATTTGCAAGCCTAAGGACCTCTGTAGTGGCTTCCCACTGCACCTATGAAGCATTCCTCGTGATTGTTAACATACTCCCTGTATTCCCTATATTTCATGGATCTTTTATTACTACCTTTCTGCACGTCATCACAGCAAAACAGCAATGATTCCATGATTCTTATTCGCCAAACTGGCCTGCTTTTCCCAGCCTGTGATGTGGCTCATAGCATCCCTTCTTCCATCATGCCCATGCCAGAATACAAGTTCCTCTTCTATTTCATCATAATAAATATTTTCCCCTTACTCTGTTCCAGGCACTGCTCTAAGTGCTTTACGTTTGTTAAGACATTAATCCTCAGAGAAACTGATGAAATAGTTACCATCACCACCTTCGTTTTATGGATGCGAAAACTGAGGCACAGTGAAAAATAACAGCTGGTGGTCACCCTGCTGGGTAGTGGCTACCTTAGTCCACTTGCACTGCTACAAACAAACAAAAAGCAAAACAAAAACACATTGTCTGACTGGCTTAAACAACATTTATTTCACACAGTTTTGGAGGCTGGGAAGTTCAAGATCTCACCAGACAGATTCGGTGTCTGCCAAGACAAGTTCCTGGTTCATAAATGGCCATCCTCTCATTGTGCCCTTACATGGGAGAAAGGACATGCAAGCTCTTTGAGGTCTCTTTTAAAGGGACACTAATCACCTTCCAAAGGCCATGCCTCCTAATACTATAATACCTGGTGTGAGAATCTCAACATATAAATTTTGGAGGGACAAAAACATTCAGTTCATAACAGTGGCAGAGTTAATATCTGTGCCCAAACAATAAGCTTCCAGAATTGATACCCTTAAATACCGTCTTATCTCTAACTACCAGCTCCAGCTTAAGAGTAATCTTTTTAGGAAGTATCCTAACTCCTTATGGCCAAAAATACTTTTCCTTTCACTGTAGTGTTTATACCCTTTACATTTCTACTTTTGTTCTTGTAATAATTGAGGTTTTATTGTCATAATTTGTGTATGTGAAATACACCAGTCAAGTATTATTTACCTCTTTCATAATCAAGTATCAGCAGCATTTAAAATTTGAAAGACCTTCTTGGGACCCTTCCCACCCACCTCTCGCCACAAATACTCTTTTACCTCATTAATTTTCTAAATAATAAAAGCTTTATAAAAACTGCCTAAATAAAATGAAATATAAAATAAGGACAGATGAAACAGTGCTTAAAAAGCCTTACTAGGTAAAATGTCTCAAAACTGTATATTTTTGTCCTTTTATCATGAAATAGTCAGTAGTAGAAAAATTCCAAAATCTGGACTGAAATACTTCCTTGACTTTGATCAAAATTGCAATTTTGACCAAATTCATATATAGATATCTTTTTCATATTTGTTCATTTCTCTGGCACCTTTATCTGTATTCTGTACATCTTAGGTATTTAGTACATATGTTCCAAAATTCTTCTCAACTCTAGAAAATAGGGCAGCCTACTTCTCCAGATTTCCCAGACACTCACTGACTTTTATTTTCTGCTTCAAATCAGATTTAGCTTGCACTTCTTGACATTACCAAAACAGATATAGAGATGAAGTATGAGGAATACTTGCTGGTTGCAGACAGACATTTTTTTAAAATATGGTAATATGATACTGATTATCTGGCCCCAGTTGGAACTGAGAGCAATTAAAAATCCAGCAGGTATTGCATAATTAGAATTTGGCAGCATAGAGCATGCAGTAGTAAAACAACCAATTAAATAATAATATATGATCATCCAGAATTGAAGCGTACATTAAGGAAACACTGAAAAATCAAGTAGAAATTGATAAAAACTAGTAAACAATAAAACAACATAACACACCTGTTTTAGAGGAGGAGAATATAAGGATTGGGGGTAAATTTCAATATTTACAAATAACCAGAAGAAAGAGAAAGACAAGCTCAAACACCTGCAATTTAATCTCAAAACAGACTGAATCCAGGGGCTTCCTAAAACTCTTTTAATTCATGCCCCCATAAGGCTAGAGCTGCCAAAATCCATATGTAAAGTCCTAATTGGTTGTTTGCCAATTCGTAATTGTTAGTAGGATTTACTGTCTCACAAGGTTTTAGAAACAAAATTGAGGGTAAGATAGAAGGGGGTACTAAGAATTGGAAGGGAACTCTTGGTAATTCATCTCCCAAAACCCGTGGGGGATTGCCACCTGAAGGGCTGATTCCTTATTATTCAGGAATGGTTTCTTGCATTGCTTGAAGTTTGTTCAATAACTTAATGTAAGCAAATTACATGTGTGGTAAAGCCCATTTTCCTTCTTCCAGAAATCTCCCTTTCTAGCCTTCCTCTTCCAACGCTGCCCCATTACCTCTGTACACACAACTAGAGTCAGGATCTCAGCACTCTGATGGGCGAATTATAAAGTTACGAGCAAAAGTAGAAGACGTGCCTCACGAAAGTATTTCAAGACTTTTTTTATATACACAAAATTTGGACAAATATATGTGGGAATGGGTTTTGGAAGTACAGGCAAAGAATATAATTTTAGATGGAGGTAAATTTATAGATATGGTTGGACTTACATGTCATTCTATATTCAAATATACTAAAACATTATTACTAACATGAAATAATTATAACAGTTATAGCTAACATTTATTAATTATTTCTGTGGGGCACTTTAAAAAATATTGTTTTTATTTTACATGCTGTAAAATGCACTTATTTTGGTATATGGTTCATTTGACTTTGACAAATGCAGAATCATGTAAATACCACCACACTAAAGATATAGATCAAGTTTAATATCCTCCAAAAGTCCCTCGTGATTCCCCTTTGTAGTCAACCCATCCCCTCACTCCTAACCCATGGTAACTACCCAATGGTTCGATAGTTTTGCCTTTTCCAGAATGTCAGATAAATGTAATCATAAAATATGTAGCCTTTTGAGTCTGGCTTCCTTCACTAGCATGATAAATTATATTGTTGCATCTATCAATATTGAATTACACGAATTACTAGATTTTCTTTTTTAATATCTTCACTAGTTGAAGGACATTTAAATTGTTTCCAGGTTTCGGCAATTACGAATAAAGCTACTATCAACAGTTACATGAAGGTTTTTATAAACATAGTTTTTTCTCTTAGTTAAATACTTAGTGGGATTTCTACATCATGTTGTAAATACGTGCTTAATAAGAAACTGTAAAACTGTTTTCCATTTAATGTAATTGCTGATATGGTTGGATTTAAGTCTTTATTTGTACTAGTTATTTGTTGTTTGCCCTTCTTTTTTTCCCTCTACTCCACTTTCTTTTTGTGTTTGGATTATTTAAATTTTTTTTAGTAATCCATTTTATCTCTTGGATTTCAAAGCTCTATCTCTCTGTATTTTTCTTTTTTGTGTGATTGTGTAGATTGTTGTATCTAACCCTCTACTGTCTACCTAGAGTTTATATTTGCCACTTCAAATAAAATATATGAACCTTACAAACATATAAACCCTTTCCCCTGCCCACATAGTATTACAGTAGACATATGTACTACATCTGCATACACTGAAAATGTCAGTAGAAAATATTATAATTTTGTTTCACCATTAAGAATAGAAAAATAGTATATAGTATTTACCTAGATATTTGCCATTTCTTTTGCTTTTCATTCCTGAAGTTCCAACTTTCCCTCTGATAGCTTCTCTTTAGCCTAAAGAACTTAGATTAGTATTTCTTTCAGAGCAGGTCTGCTGTTGACAAATTCTCTTAGTTTTTATGCTTCTGAAAATGTCCTTTTTTACCCCTTCATGCCTGAAGGATATAGAATTTTTGGTCGCCACTTATTTTCTTTCAACTAAAGATATCCTTACACTTCATAGTTTCCAACAGGAAACTGCAATCATTCTAACACTTGCTCCTCTATATGAACTGTATCATTTTTTTTTTCTGACTACTTTCATTTTTTTCCCCTTAGTTTTGATTTTCAGCAGTTTACTTATGATGTAACTGGATGTAGTTTTATTTGAGTTTACTGTGTTTGGACTTTTCTGTTCTTTGAATGTATAATTTTTCCCCCAAACTGGGAAGTTTTGAGTCATTCCTTCAAATATTTTTCAGCACCCTTCTTCTCTCCTGCTGGGACTGTGATCATGCAAGTGCCACTTAACTTCATTTATCTTCAAATTAACCATTGCTTTCCTCTGTCATCTCCATTCTATTAGGCTATTCAGCTTATCCAAAAATTTTATTATTTCAGATATATTTTTCAGTTAAAAATTTCCATCATGTTCTTTTTTTATAGTTTCTACTTCTCTGCTGAGAACTTCTATCCTTCTATTCATTTCAAGCGTGTTATATTTATCTCACATTAATTGATTATAACAGCTACTTTAAAGACCTTGTCATCATGGGATTTGCATTTGTTGATTGTATTTTCTCTAGAGAATTGTCAAGAGCTGAACTGGAGAGTGCTGAGCTGCCAGGTATCTAGAAGCTCAATTAAAACAACAAGCAAAATGAAGGTAACAGTCAAGCCTTTCATCGCTTATTGCTATGCTGTAAACAAAGAGGCCAAACAGGAAAAAGCATTGGTTCTCCCAGGTCCCATTTTCCCACACAGAACAGCACTGGGTGAGGGGCAAGTGGACCAGCTCAGACCTGGGGATTCTTTTCCCTGCTGAGGGAGTCCCAAACAAAGGCTCATGCCCTTTTATGGACCTGAGAGAAGGGAGAGCAGAAGGGCCAGAAGTGGAAAAGTACTGAGTCAGAGATGAAAAGATATTTTCAAAGCTCTACTTCCTCCTCCAGATAAGATCTTGGCAGAGGTACTAGGGAAAGGCCTTGGCTCAGGACTCCCTTACTCCCAATACACTCATAAGGAGGCCTCACAATGGCAGCACCTGGGTTCAGAATGCAGCTATGTGCAAGGCCATGGGCTGTTAGCTCCTGAGTCCTTGATTGCAATTCCTTTCAAGGACTTCAATGTACTCACTGTGCACAAAGTCTGGTGTAGGGAGGGCCGTTTTCTCCAGTGAGACCTGCCAGGTAAAGCCTTTGTAATTGGCTAGGGTTGGCCTTGAAAAACCACACATAGGATTTGCCCTGGACCCAGACTCTTCAATTTTCCTGTATGTTTAGCAGTTTTATTTGTCTGTTTGTTTTTTATTTTCTTTTAGTGTTTTATTTTATATTGGAGTATAGTTGATTAACAATGTTGTAATGTTGTATTAGTTTCAGGTGTACAGCAAAGTGATTCAGTTATACATATATATGTATCTATTCTTTTTCAAATTCTTTTCTCATTTAGGTTGTTACATAATATTGAGCAGAGTTCCCTGTTTTTTAATGTTGAGTAATTTTTATTTGTGTCTGGAACATATTGAGTATTATAACAACGTAAGTCTCTGATACTATTTGATTTTCTAGAGGCCACTGATAACTTTATTTTGCTTTTGTTTTGCAGGCTTCCCAGATATAAAACATTTCTTTCATTGCACAAAGTTTTAGTAGAAAGGGCTACTTTAGAGGCTGTTTGCTTTAATGAATGACTGAAACTTTGATTCAGTAGTGACAGAATGGTGATGTACATAAAGTTCCAGATATTGCTTGATATAATAAAGAGGAAAAAAATCATAAGATGTAAGGAAATATGGGTGCAGAAGTATATTTAATATGTACAATCTTTTTTAAGCACCTTAAGTTTTCTTGAATAGATCTACAAATTTATCTTTATCAAAGATTGAGAATGTATTTCTAAAAATGAGTTCTAGCCCAGATGGAGTCACTGGTGAATTCTACCAAACATTTAAGGAAGAAATCATACAAATTCTCTAAAATATCTTTAAGAAGATAGAAGCAGAGGGAGTATTTCCTAACTCATTCTATGAGATCAGCATTACCCTAACACAAAGAAACAGACAAAAAATACTGCAAGGAAAGAAAACTACAAACCAATATCTCTCATGAATATAGATGCAAAACTTCTCAACAAAATTTTTTTAAACAAATCCATAAAACTATAAAAAATATACACCACAACCAAGAGGAATTTATCCCAGTTATGCAAGGCATACTCAACATTTGAAAACCAATTAAAGTTATTCATCACATCAACAGGCTAAAGAAGAAAATCAAATGATCATATCAATAGATGCAGAAAAATCATGCGACAAAATTCAACACATATTCATGATTAAAAAATCTCAGTAAAACAGGAATAGAGGGGAACCTCCTCAATTTGACAAATTTTAAAATAAAACTATAGCTAATGTCTACTTAATGGGGAGAAACTAGAAGCTCTCTTGCTAAGGCCAGTAACAGGGCAAGGATGTCTCCTCTCATCATTCCTTTTCAACATCATATAGGAAGTCTTAACTAATGCAATAAAACAAGAAAAGGACAAAAATAAACATACAGGGAAGGAATAAACAAACTGTTTTGTTCACAGATAATGCATACATAGAAAATCTGAAAGAATCAACAGAAAAATTCCTGGAACTAAAAAAGCAATTATAGGAATGTTTCAGGATACAAGGTCAGTATATTTAGTTAATCACTTTCCTATATATCAGCAATAAACAAGTAGATCAGAAACTAAAAATTCAATGCCATGTATATTAAAACTCCCCAAACATAAATACTTAGATAAAATTTTAACAAAGTATGTGCAAGACCTATATGAGAAAAGCAATAAAACTCTGAGCAACAAAATCAAAGAAGAACTAAATAGAGAGATATTCCACATTCACAGATAGGAAGATTGTCAAGATGTAAGTTTTCCCCAATTTGATCTATATGTTCAATGAATCCCAATAAAAATCCCAGCAAGTTATTTTGATAATACTGACAATCTGATTCTAAAGTTCATATGGAGAGGCAAAAGACCCAGAATAGCCAACATAATTTTGAAGGAAAAGAACAGAAATCAAAACTCTGACACTATATGACTTCAAGATTTACTATAAAGTTACAGTAATCAAGAGAGTATAGTATTGGCAAAAAATAATTCAATGGAAAAAATAGAAAGCCCAGTAATGTACTCACATAAATATAGTCAACTGATCTTCAGCAAAGGGGGGAAATGCAGTACCATGGAACAAAGATGATCTACATGATGCTGGAACAACTGGACCACCACATGCAAAAACAGAAAAAAAGAATTTAGAAACATATGCTTCAAAACATTAGCACAAAATGGATCATAAATCTAAATGTAAGATACAAATCTATAACCCCCTAGAAGATAACAGAAAACCTAGATGACCTTGAGTATGGCATTTATGTTTTAGATACAATACCAGAGGCACTACCCATGAAAGAAAAAATTGATAATCTGTTCTTCATTAAGATTCAAAAACTTCAAAAAACACTGTCAAGAGCATAAAAAAGCATAACATGGACTTGGAGAATATTTGCAAATCACATATCTGATAAAGGACTGTTATCCAAAGAACTATCATCCAATGAACTCTTAAAATTCAACAATAAAAAAAAAGAAATTAAGTGCATATTTCTAAGTGAAAGATGCAAATGTGAAAAGGATACGTACTGTATTACTCCAACTATATGACATTCTGGAAATGGCAAATGGTCAGTGGTTTTCAGTGATTGGGGAGGGGCAGGATGAATAGAGCCTGGAGAATTTTTAGGACAGTGAAAATATTCTGTAAAATGCTACAGTGGGGGATACGTGTCATAACACATTCGTCAAAACCCATAGAATGTACCACACCAAGAGTGAACCCTAGTATAAACAATGGACTTTAGGTGAAAATGATGTGTCAGTGTAGGTTCATCACTTGTAACAAATGTACCATGGCGATTCTGGATGTCAGTGGTGGGGAAGGGTGTGCGTGTGTGGGAATAGAGGATATAAGGGAACTCGACATACTTTCCAATCACTTTTGCTATAAACATGAAACCATTCTAAAAAATAAAGTCTATTTAAAACATTTAAACATTTTTAGAAAGGATCTCCAGATATTTAAAAAGTTTGTTAGTGGATATTCCCTATAGCCTGGAGGTATCTGTGAGACACGTGCCACATAATACTGGCTCCCAGGATCCTAGGATGGCAGAGACCAAAATGGACACTTAAGAAGAAGCAGGAGCAAGGTGGACATAAAGACAACTGGTCTGACATGGTAATAAGCCATTACCAAGACCTGAGCCAGTAAAAATACCTTGGAAACCTTTAATGAAGAAAAATCTTAGTACAACCAGGGAAGGATCCTGCCATAACATCATTAGAGTATGTGGTGAATGTTCTTTATAGCCTTCTCTAGGGTTCTGGGAATAATTACCAGGCTACCTTTGCACTAAGGAAACCGAAATACCCAGACGTTTCCAGAATTATGGGAGACTAACACTAATTCCTGCAGATCCAGAAAGATCCTTTGCTGCTCATTGTGATGGCTTATGTAGGGCAGTTATTAAAAGGAGTTTGGATACAAGTCTAACTCCAAGTAAACCTCATTAGACCCCATAATAACCACAGGCTTATTTCCAAAGTTCCTAAGTTGGGTAGTATAGTTGGAAAAGATATTTTTAGGTAGAATTATTCCATTTATTTTCTTACTATAAATGTAAGTACCATTATTATAGAATAAGCCAAAAGCTATCACAGATTAGAAAAATACTTGTAAAATAAACTATTTAAAGAATACCAGAGTGTTGGTTCCTATTGTACCCACAAACGCCTTTTTCCAATATGTTGAAATCTTCTGAAAAATGTCCAGAAGGACAGTTAGGATGGGAAATCTTTCTAGTAGGCAGAACTTCAAGGACTACTTTTGTTTTTGTTTTCTCTTTGCCTAGAAGATCAGGCCTGAGAAAAGTATACGCATTTATTTACAAGCTGTCATTTTTTTCTTTTTTGTTAGATGGTTATGGACTTTGAACTGGTGTCAAGAGTGTTTGCAAAAGGCATTTTAATAGTCTATAGCACAAAAATATAGGTGGCCTATGAGTTATGATTAAAGTGACTATTTGCTGAAAAGGTTTTTGGAAATCACCAGAAAAACCGACAGATGATTAATTCAACACTTTTTCCTATCTTCTGCCATGTTTGTTCAGTGGGTATATTTACTCACTCAACCAATATTAGGATTATTGGGGAGTTCTAATGTGCCAGGAGCTATTTTAGGTGCAAGAAATATAGAACTAAACAAATCAGGCAAAATCCTTGGCTTAAAAACTAGCGAATCAAATAGACAACATAAATATATGATATTATGTCAGAGAGTGCTATGTGCAGAGTAAGGGGATAGAGATTAAATGAGGACAGGTGATGTTTTAGACAGAACAGTCAGGAAAGAACTCTAAGCAGAACTCATATATTTGTGGACTTAATGGCAGGATGGAAGTTATTAAAGGACCTCAATTAACATCTTTCTCTCCTTGTATGAAGTTTCTCTCTTCATATGAACCAATTTCCCTCCAGTAGAAACCAGCCAAGCCCACTGTGGCAATATACACCATGTGACCAGCCTATTCCCTACAGCAGTTGATTACCCTGGAACCTTTTCTGTTATGAATGGGACTATAATATTTCTCAGGAAAATATACACTTATTTTGAATTTCTTTTTGCTTTCCATGCCTGCCTTTTTTTTCTGCAGAATTATTGAAGACTTTTGTGGTTATATTGAACGCCTTTGATTATATCATGGTAGCCTACCCACATTGCTTCACCTTTGGGAACTTATCTGAGAGCAAATGAGAGAACTGTTCAATAGATTTGCTGGTGTTACTATATATAACCTACTACCCAGATGTAATACCTAGCCTTAAAGAATAAGGGATGCCAACACTAAGCAAGTAAGCATTCAAAATATGCTCAGGTCAATGATCCATAGATGAGATGATTTTTTCCAATGCCAAAATGCACATATCTTGTCTCTGCGATGCCAAAGTGGGACAGATTATTTGATTATTGTAATTAATAATCTGTTTTCAAAATAAACAGGAAGTTGTAGTGTTTGCTGGAGGACAAGAGGGAAGAAAGGGGCAGGAATGTGAACCTAGAATGTATCCTTCATTAACAAACACACTGGCATAAAGTTAAGTAAATGTTTACTCTATATGGAGGGCCATTTGGGTACTTCCTGTTTAGTTTAAGACCACCAATATAACTTCATGTGCATGTAATTAAGAGCTTACATCCATGAGACAAAATTTTAGGTTCCTCAGGATAAAAAAAAATTATTGCACTAAAGGAATAGTTGAAGATATAGAAAAAGAAAAAGGAATGAATAACGAGAGTGAAATCATTTGTGACAGCCATGCCCTAGTGCCAGTTAGAGAGGTGAAGTGAGAACTGAGAACTGTGTCCTATGCCAGCATCTCTTCCTGTTGTATCACACATATATGTATATCATATATATATCATATATAACCTGTTGTAGTAATATATATCACATAGATGGATGTACATATATTTCAAAGATGTAATACGTATATAGATAAGTATAATACACATACATATTATTCTGATGTATAATCTTATTATATGTTATATCTATTTATGTAGTGAAATTTCTGTCTTTCTTTCTTTCTTTTTTTCTTCCTTTCTTTCTTTCTTTTTTTTTTTCCCAGCTTCATTTCTGAGTCTAGGAAACTAAAAAAAGAATGGCCATCACCTAGATGTATTTAGCTTGGGGATAAATGTGGAATTAATGAGCCTTGAGATATAATTTGTATTGCTTGAAGATAATTGGATTATGTTAGTGGGAACATAGTTGGGGAGAGTGAAATGATAGGGAGAAAGGTTTATAATGACATTGTGAAACTAAAGTTGGAATTACTTAGGACATTTTTTTTTTCCTTTTTCTTTTTGGCTTCCCAACACATAACCTCATTTCTCTGGGGAACTGTCTATACATATAAGCATAGAGTTTGACTCTAATAATATGAAACCAAAAAAAGCTAGATATTTACTTCCCTAGTTGTCCTTTCAACCAGAACACACAAAAATTGCTTAGTCTCAGACTCTTACCTCTGACTTGTATGCAGGATTTAATGATGCAAAGAAGCAGAACCATGAAAAATGCATTTGGAGCCAAATGCTGCCATTAGTGGAAGGAGCAACATGTGGTTTTCATGGGAGACAGCAGCATCATTGCTAATGGTAGCATCCAATATCCATTTCAAATGGTATCCATGGTTCAGGGTGTGCCATCTGGTGTTGAGGGCTGTTGGCAACTGATGCCTTCACTAGACTGTTTGGTGAATGATAATTGACCAATAGCTCTGGCTGGCCAGTTTTCTTTTCCTCCTGCTGACTTTCTAAGCCTGTTTCTCCCTCCTTCTAGAGATTCAGTGAACTGTCAACATTAGTATCAATAAAGTATTTTCTGCTTAATTCAATCAGAGTCTGATTATATTGTTCACAAATAAGCAACAAACATGACTAGTAGGTACATGGACTTTTGTTAAAATTTTGATCATTGTATATGGTCAATTTATTTGGGTCATGAGTACATATTACCCATATCATAACATGGCATTTTTTTGCTTTTAATTTCAATCAGTATTTTTATTGGCTGTGTCTTTTGTCTATCTGTGAAATCTTCTCTGGTCTTCTGTATTACACATTCTGTTTTTCGTGGTATCATTTTCTTCTTAGTGTTGCCAAGATGATATTATAATGGTGCTAATGAGATTTTGAATTTAAAGTAAACAGTTTATGTTATTTAATAAGGAATACTTCTGATTTTCTGTTATTACTTTTAGAAGCCAAGCAAGGTGAACTGAATTCCTCTAGAGTCATTAAACTTTTATACCTCTATACCTCTTATAATACAGTGTAATATACCTTTTATAAAATAGTGTAATGTTCTTTTCTGCTGTCTCTAGTTTTGTTTTTCTGATATTCTGAATGCAATGTATGTACAAGTACAATTCTCTGAACAAAAGGTCCAGCACTCAAAGCTTATTATTGGCATGCTATCATGCTCTAAAATTTACTTTTGGAGATGATGAGTCCCAGAATTTTCTAAAATCATTCCATTGTTACTCTTTTCATTTTTATTTTTTGAATTGCAAAATCACTTGTGTTACAGCAAACAATATCATATAAAAATGTGGAGGGGTTATAAATTGGGAGGAATACTTAACCTCACAAGGTAATGTTCTTGCCAAGTCCTACATACTGAAAACATGGAAAAATTGAGGAGATTCTAGATTCCTCACCTGATTCCTGTTTCACAAAACAAATCAGCGCTATGTTGGGAGCTGGTAGATTTTTCTTATCCTAGTTCTATTTGTCTTACATTTAATATCAATTGCTCCCACATTTTTAATCTGTCACTTTTAGTTTTAAATGTTGTGGAGGAGAGTTTTCATCATTTTCTGTTTTTGTGAATATGTGGCAAAACAGTACAACATCTAAAGAAATTCCAGCAAAATGTCCTTTTCAGTTGACAATTGTTTTTAAAAAATTATAATTGAAAGGTTAAAAAAAATAAATAGGGGATATTTAGATGAACTCAGTATCTATTTTTCCAGATTAGGAGCACCCACGCTTTAAGAGAGAAGAACATCACCTTGTATTTAAGCAAAACTAACAGGGTCTCTTACTTCATTATTATCCAATCCTGGTGGCTAATTTTCATTTTTCTTAGGCCTTAGATTGTCTTGAGGTCAGTTTGCTAGGCTATTCCTAAAGCTTCTCAAGTAATATGAAACAATTTAGAAAGGGCTTTTAAACAAGGTATGATTATGTTTGGTTACAGCATTGTTTTTAAATTTGGAAAATGAAGAGTAGTCTTATACTGATTGCAAATTATTGACACTTCAAATGAATTACACACATTCATAAATAATTTTGTGTACTATTTTTAATGTAAAATGCTCATATTTAGTTTTTAGCTCAATTTCAAATGTATAACTTCTCTGTTTTAGGTACCTTAGAAAAAGTCCACCTTGATTGCCATGAACCATTGTGTTTCTCTTGCCGAAGTTACTAACAGTATTATTCTTGTTGAAATTTTACTACAGATAGTATAATTACAAATTGATAGAAAACCTGGCAAGTACACAGATAAAATTAGAATTCATGCTTTCATTGTAGAAGATGCTATAGCTAGAAGAGATGAACAGGATATTCCAATAATCAGTATTCATGTTTTTGCATTGTTTTCAGAATACAGCATATTCTGTTATTATATCATTCTTAAAACCTAAAAAAATATCAGTGACCCTTCTCTAGATATATGGTTCAAGATCGGAGAGCACTTAATGGAATAACTTTGACAATAATAACTTGGTTTATATACCAGATAAGTCAGATATTCTCTTTGAACAAATGAAAAGATGTTCATTACAGAACTTAAGGCCAGTTATGTTAAAATTGCACACATACATTTTTTGGATATTAGATTTAAAAGGTGTATTAATTCTCATATGGTACTGAAGACAAACATTTGTTAGCAAAATGGATATCCTCCATGAAACTTGTTAGCTATACTACCTGCATATTAATTATAGTAAAATAGTATACTTGTCTCTACGATGCTTATTATTAAAGAGAAAAAATTCCAGAATGAAGTATGTTATGTTGTAGAGTTAGGACAGTGTTGATTAGATATTTAGCTTTAATTTTGGGAACTCATATTATTTTCTTGCTGCTGTTCATTTTCATATCCTTTTCAGAGGGGCTTGATTTAGGAAAATAGCAAGCTGCTGGTAATTAGGAGACCCAATAATACAGTGGTTTTAAAGAAAATAAATTTCTGTCTCCTATAACACTCCTGGAGTGATGAGTCCAGGGTAGTGGTACAGCCCTGCTCAATCAGTGTGCTCATCCAGGGACTCAGACTGCTTCCACCATGTTCTGCCATTCTCTAGGGCAGGGACCTGCAAACTTTTTCTGTAAAGGGACAGAGTATAAATATTTTAGGCTTTCCAGGGTATACGGTATATGGTGCAGCTACTCAACTCAGCCATTGTTGTGCGAAAGTAGCCATAGGCTCTATGTCATGAATGGACGTGGCTATGTTCCAGTAAAAAGTTTTTAAAAACAGGCAGAAGGAGGAATTTGGCTTGTAGGCTACAGTTTGCCAACCCCTGTACTAGGGCATGTTGTTATTGCATGGTTGAAGCTGGGTCACTGCCATGTCTGAGTTTCACTGGCAAGGAGGGGAAAGGAAGTATGGAATTAGCATACTGTTTTTATAACATCCAAACATGGAAGTGACAGATATCACTTTGGTTTACATTCAATTAGCAAAAATTTCCTCACCATTTCTAACTATAAGGAAGGCTGGAAAGGATAGTTTAGCTGAGCAGTAGTATATATCCAGCTACAGTTCTTTCTTTTTTCTTTTCTTTTTTTTTTTTAATGGAAAGGGTAGAAAAAGGATTTTGGTGAAAAACAAGCAATCTCTGTCACAACCACACAGAATTTGGTGAGAAAAATACAGAAAATTGATATCATAATATTCTCCTCTCATGATTTAGCCAGACAACAAAAAGCATGGAGAATGACGTTATCAACCTCCTAAATATATAAAATAAAATTGTATTTATTAAGATTTTATATATTATGAAAGCTATTCCTCATTGTTGTTATCTTTGACACACTGAATAAATTAGCTCTAAGTTGGAATGCTTAACAACTATTCTAGATACTATAAAATTAGTAGTTTTCAACTGTTGGCTCATTTTTTTCTTTGAGTTTGCATGCCTAACACAGTCTTAAACAGATCTATAATTCACAACCTGCAGAAATTGATAAATGTATCTATGCAGTTTTGTGGAGAATTTATGCCATTTGAAACAGCTGACTGCAAACTGGGTTGATGAAGCTCTCCAGCTGTCAGTAGTTTGCTAGGGAATGTCATGCTGCCTACAGATATGTCAGTATTTTATCATATATTTTTCCAAAATGCACATTTTAAATCTATTTTCATTTTTTATCTAAAAAAGAATTCCTCAAAGATACTAGAATATATGAAGTTAGTTGCCTATCTGCCTAATTCCATGAATAAGATTAAAATGCCAAGACTATGCAATCATGTAGTAATGAAATGTGCAATTGGCATTTTATTTTTATGCTTAAACCTAAAGTGTAAAAACCTTTGGCAATTATTTATACCAGGACTCTATTTGTTCCAATCACTTCACATTTTTTCATTAACATAAAATAATAATGGTATTTACTCACCGCCCTCAAATGGCAACTTGTAAGGACAGTTTTTTGGCTGTCATACTGAATATGTATTGGGATCCACCAAGACTTTCATTCTTATTTTTTGTTTCACGTCAGACTCCCTCTCTTTCAGTTATTCATGCATTCATTCACACAGTGTGCATTTTCTCACATTTGTACCTTACTGTTAATAGGTAAACCTCAGTTCCCTGTTGAGATATTTTTAAAATTATTGCCAAATTTTGAGAGCATGGCAGTACAATATCCAAACTTACATTTTCTTTGTCTCTTAAAAGTTTTCCTGTATTGATATGATTTGTCAGTATATGATAGGTTTTTTTTTTTTCTTTTGCGGTATGCAGGCCTCTCACTATTGTGGCCTCTCCAGTTGCGGAGCACAGGCTCCGGATGTGCAGGATCAGCGGCCATGGCTCACGGGCCCAGCTGCTCCGCGGCATGTGGGATCCTCCCGGACCGGGGCACGAACCTGCGTCCCCTGCATCAGCAGGCGGACTCAACCGCTGCGCCACCAGGGAAGCCCTATGATAGGTTTTAAATTAATTTTTGCTTTATCTGCCTGACTCCACTACCATGATGACATTTTCTAGAGCAATAAACAAATCTAACATAATGAGCTATTAAATAAAATGTGTCTTTTTGGAGGGGAGTAAGATCTGGCTCCTATTTGTATTTGTAAGGAATAACTTAATCAATCATGCATCTGAATTTCTGTAATGTACTTTTATAAAAGATTCTAACTTCTAACATATTTCTTACATTCCTTTTGAAATGTGCATTAAGTTCTGAATTAATATAACACCAGAATGGCAGTTCCTGATTTAATTACTCCTGTTTCCACATCACAGTGTCCTTGAGCACAACAAAACTATAAATAATACTACCATGGAAAAAGAGTAAGATTATGCAATAAAATTTCAGCAAAGTGTTGAAGGATCTGAATGTTAACCCATTTGGATATATATACGTTTGAGATCAGCATTATTACATTGAAAGTAGAAATAATATGATTTTGGCCTTAACTACTTTTTTCTCCCTCCATTAAGATGAAGATTTTGATGAAAAAATTAAAAACGTGACACTGTCCCTACTCTATCAGTCTTTATTGAGAAACCAAGATAGTATCGTTTCTTAAGCTTCTTTCTCACCTCTTTTCTTTGTCTTATGTGTCATCCATATTTTTATCATCCATCCAGGTACTGCAATTCTTAGGCTATCACCAGGTTATAGTTAAAGAGTGATGTTAGCACTCTGCATGTTGAAAGTTGTCATCAAAGCGCATAAGGTGTTGGTCTGGGTAGGTTGAGGCAGAGCCTGATTAAGAAAGAGTCCTTTTCATTACCTGCATGTTTGAAAAAACTTAAGATTTTTCCGATATTTTGGAAGACACATTCTTCTGTTTAAAGTTAAAGAAAAGAGCAGTAAGAGTTGGTGAAAACCTATTCCGATGAACTACATCAATGATTCTCTGCTAGAAGCAACAGAAACTAAAGAATAGACGGAAGGATTCTAAAACCAAGAAATGGATAAGACCAGGCACCATGCCTGGTGACAAACAGTAAATTTTTAGTCATTTAGAAAGATATCAAAAATTGGGCTTATAAGTAATGCTGACATTTGAAAGGAAATATTATATTGAAAACTAAAAAGAACAGCACTTTAATAATGAAGAAAAAATTCTGTGTATATGTATATAATCTGTTCTATGTTCCCAAGTAGGACTAAAGATATGACCTCTACTAAACAAGATAAGGAATAATGAATAAACAACATAATGTGCTGAAGCAAGAAAGGGAGAAGTAAATTAACTGATAAGAAGAGGACCCAGGAAAAAATACTGGAGGGATAAAAAAGAACACAAAATTATCCACATAGAAGCCAGGTAAACAGAATTAACACTGCAGAAAGTCCAATCAAATATATAAAGGATAAAGTTGAGACATGTTTCTAAAATACAGAATGAAAAGACAGTAACATGAATGACTAGGATGAGGATAAACAATATTGGTGATGAATTCCTTGGAATTATTTATGTATTTATTTTTTAAACATCTTTATTGAAGTATAATTGCTTTACAATGGTGTTAGTTTCTGCTTTATAACAAAATGAATCAGTTATACATATACATATGTTCCCATATCTCTTCCCTCTTGCGTCTCCCTCCCTCCCACCCTCCCTATCCCACCCCTCTAGGTGGTCACAAAGCACTGAACTGATCTCCCTGTGCTATGTGGCTGCTTCCCACTAGCTATCTATTTTACGTTTGGTAGTGTATATATATCAATGCCACTCTCTCACTTTGTCACAGCTTACCCTTTCCCCTCCCCATATTCTCAAGTCCATTCTCTAGTAAGTCTGTGTCTTTATTCCTGTCTTGCCCTAGGTTCTTCAGGACCTTTTTTTTTTTTTTCTTGGATTCCAAATATATGTGTTAGCATACGGTATTTGCTTTTCTCTTTCTGACTTACTTCACTCTGTATGACAGACTCTAGGTCCATTCACCTCACTACAACGCTCCCTAACACCATACACAAAAATAAACTCAAAATGGATTAAAGACCTAAATGTAAGGCCAGACACTATCAAACTCTTAAAGGAAAACATAGGCAGAACAGTCTATGACATAAATCACAGCAAGATCCTTTTTGACCCTCCTCCTAGAGAAATGGAAATAAAAACAAAAATAAACAAACAGGACCTAATGAAACTTAAAAGCTTTTGCACAGCAAAGGAAACCATAAAGAAGACGAAATGACGACCCTCAGAATGGGAGAAAATATTTGCAAATGAAGCAACTGACAAAGGGTTAATCTCCAAAATATACAAAAGCAGCTCATGCAGCTCAATATCAAAAAAACAAACAACCCAATCCAAAAATGGCAGAAGACCTAAATAGACATTTCTCCAAAGAAGATATACAGATTGCCAACAAACACATGAAAGGATGCTCAACATCATTAATCATTAGAGAAATGCAAATCAAAACTACAATGAGATATTATCTCACACCAGTCAGAATGGCCACCATCAGAAAGTCTACAAACAATAAATGCTGGAGAGGGTGTGGAGAAATGGGAAGCCTCTTGCACTGTTGGTGGGAATGTAAATTGATACAGCCACTATGGAGAACAGTATGGAGGTTCCTTAAAAAACTAAAAACAGAGCTACCATATGACCCAGCAATCCCATCACTGGGCATATACCCTGAGAAAACCATAATTCAAAAAGAGTCATGTACCAAAATGTTCTTTGCAGCTCTATTTACAATATCCAGGACATGGAAGCAACCTAAGTGTCCACCGACAGATGAATGGATAAAGAAGATGTGGCACATATATACAATGGAATATTACTCAGCCATAAAAAGAAACGAAATTGAGTTAATTGCTTGGAATTATTGCCTCCCATATATCCCAGACAGAAGGCTGCAGAAGTCCCCAATCAGGAACTGCCAACAGACACAGGCAAAAATCTCCAAGAAGCTTATGCCTAGGATAATGATGGCCTAAGGACAGGAGACCTTTTTGCCAATGCCCGTCCTTCTCCAAACTAATACCAATGGAAACCACCCCCATCACACATCTTCAGGGGGCTGTCCATCCCCCACCTGGCAGAAGCAAACAGTACTCCAATTCCCCTGCCTGGTAGTGTCCATGACTCAAGGAGGGAGAATATATTCCCTCCCCTATCAGCTGGAATAAAGCAACCCTTCTCTGGCAGAGCGGGCTGTGCTCTGATTTCCCTACCAGGGAGTTCCAGAGGGGTCCAGTGGGAAGAAAACCGAATGATTTCTGACAGATATGTAAAAACAATTCATTGGAGAAAGGATACTCTTTTGAACAATGGTGCTAGAACAAATTGGACATCTATAGGCAAAAAAAAAAAAAAAAAAGAAGAAGAAGAAAAAAAAGAACCTTGACATAAATCTCACACGTTATAAAAAAATAACTCAAAACGGATCATGGACTTAAAATGCAAAACTATAGAACTTTTCGTAGCAACCATAGAAGAAAATGTTTGGATATTCACTGCAGAAAATACACAAATGCAAGTAAATACATAAAAGCACATCCTATATCACCAATCAGTAGTGAAGTACAAATAATACTGCAATGAGATATTACTACAAACCTATCAGAATAGCTAAAATAAAAAATAATGACAATATCAAATGCTCTAAAGGAGGTGGAGAAAATAAATCAATCGTGTCTTGGTGATGGGACTATGTTCCTCTGAAAAATGGTTTGACAGTTTATTATAAGGCTAAACACGTAGTTACTATATAACACAAAAGTTGCATTTCTGGACATTTATACCAGAGAAATGAAAAGTTATGTTCACTTAAAAACCTGTACATGAATATTTTGAGAAGCTTTATTTGTAATATCCCAAAACAGGTAACAACCCAGATGTTCTTCAATGGGTGAATAAACAACTTGTGCTACATTCATACCATGGAATACTACTCAGCAATTTAAAAAGGAACAGACTATTGATGTATGCTACAACTTGGATGAACTTCTAGAGAATTATGTTGGGTGAAAAAAGTCAATCAGGCTTTAATACAGGCTGCATACTTTATTGTTCCATTTATATTAAAATTACAAAAGTATGAAATGAAAAAGATTAACGGTTGACAGATATGTGGGGAATAATTTGTGTATAGCCAAAAAGGATAATGAGGGGGTCCTTGTGGTGATGGAAATGTTCTGTATCTCAACTGAATCCATGTCAATATACTTTTTGTGATACTGTACTATAGTTTGCAAGATATCACCATTAGAGGAAACTGGGTAGAGGTTTCTCAGAATCTCTCTGCATTATTTCTTATAACTGCATTACATCGAAAAACATTTTAAATTATCTCAAAAAGTTTTGTTTTTAAAGTAATATTTCAATTCCTTAAATATGTTTATGAAGTTGTACTCCTTATTTTAACTTCTAGGAAGCTGTCTCCATGTGGTCTTCACTTTTTTCTTGTCTTTTCCTGTGTGTATATATTTATTTATTTAGCATTTACTATGTGGCAGGCATGCTGTTAAGCACATTACATGCCCGACCTCATTTAATCTTTCCAAGCATCCTATTGGGTATACTTCCTTTTTAACATCCTTAATTGAAGAATGTGTCTATCACACAACAAGTAAATTATTGCTCTGTGTTTCATGCTCAAAATTATCTAACTTTAAAGATACAATCTTCACTGCTATCTTCTACAGAATTATTTCAATAGCTAAAGAGAAAAGAAACAAAAGGATATTAACCAAATGTTGAAAACTAGGGAAATCATGAAGTTTGTTCTTTTGTAAGATAGATTATTACTAGTAAGGAGAATGCACTTAAAAAGTTTTTTTTAAAAATATACTCAGAAGTGAAAAGATCACTTTTATTTGTGATAAAATTATGCAAAATACTACATATTATTTAGTCAGTAATGAAATAATTTTTTTTAATGTAGGTTACCAAACAAAAGAAAAATCATATATACCAAGCATATTTTCACTTTAAAATATACACTTACGGATTTGACTGAAAAAAACATGAGAATTTTTAGAATTTAAGATGACTTGTAGCATTGAAAAAGGAGTACAAAAAAAATCGATGTCTTTTTGATATGCTAAGAAAAATGTGGTAAAAACTAAAAAGGAAAAATGAACAGTCTATTATCAAAGTAACCAAAAACATAAAACAAGGGCTGAATTTAATAAGAAATCCACAGGATTTACAAATTTAAAAAGTCATAAAAATTGAAGGCCACAAGTGAAATTTTGGCTGAATGTCTTACAGAGGATAATCATACACCCTCCCCAAATTGATATGCATATTTAACACAATTCCAATCAAGTTGTGAGTGCAATATATTAATGACTAAATCATTCTAAAATTCATCTATAAAGTAAATGCATAAGAATATCAGAAAATTCTGAAAAACTTAATGGAAGAGGATTTTTTTCTATAGCATATTAATATGCATTATAATAACACATTAAACTGGCATAGAAATTGACAAATGAAATCTAGAAGACAGAAATATGCCTCAGTGCTTTGCAATTAGTTGCATTAGTTGATAAATGCTTTATGAATAATCACTTGTACTCAATGCCAAAATGATTTTAGATCAATAAGAATTATATTTTGAAAAGAAATGATAAAAGAACTAGAAAAACTTCAGGCAATATATATATGTCTATATAAGTTCATATGATAAGGAAGGATTTTAGAAATTTAAATCATGGATATAAATCATAAAATAAATTACTTTTAAATATTTACTTAAAAAATAAAATATTTTTATAACCAAAGCCTTATAGAAATGGCAAAACTGAATTCAGAAAATATTCACACTAAACATGGGTAGGAAAAAGTTAAGCATTTGTTAATCTTATAACCCTATTTATCTATCTTGTCTAAGGAACACATGAAAATTAATGAATAGAATAAAACAAAATAGGGAAGATGGTTTGGGGATATACACAATAAATTCACGAGACTAAAAATGCAAATGATAAACACGCATATAAAACAATAACAAATCCTGCTAGCAACCAAAGACAAAATTAAATGAGATGCTACATTTTATCTCTCATATTATACAATAAATAATATCCCAAACTAAAATGTCAAGAGAAGACAAGGAGAAAATGTTTTCTTACATACAGGTGGTGAAATACAAATAACCCCAAAAATTCAGGAAAACAATTTAAAGCTCTAAAACCAATACAATTATTTGACCTCTTTAAATTTCTAATTGTGAAAAATAATTGGAAATAAATACATATCTCAAATTGGAAAATTACTAAATTATTATAGGTCAATATGTCAGAATATTATAAAAAATATTTATGTTGACACATGTTTATAAACATAATAAGATGTTCCAAATATATGGTGAAAATTTGGTAAGGAAGTTATAGCTCTTCTTCTTACTTGCCTTTTTGTTCACCTCTCCTTCCATTTTTTTCCCTTCCCTTCCTTATAGATTAAGTCTGTTTTACGGAGACCAAGGAAGATGTCTATCATGTGAGAAGAGTGAGGGGCAGCTATGGTGACCCAGTGGGGACTGTCTTAACTGGAACAGAGTAAGGAGAATAGCCATTCAGTAGGTGGGGGAGCAGTGATGGATCTGCAGGGAAATTTCAGAGCCAAAGCAGGGTGAGGGGAACATCTGGGTGGGAGAATGACCGGTCTTGTGTGTCAGAGATCAAGGAGTGTGAGAAAGGCATCTATGGTAGGTAGGAGTCCTAGAGTAGGGCATTGGAGCCCAAGTGGGGTGAGGAAAGCAATTATGAAGCAAGGTGACAATGAAGACCTGGCATGGGATAAGGCAACACCAGTATGGTGAGGAAGATGGCACCATGGGGGTATTTAAAGCTGAACAGTATGTTGAAGTTTGTGTAGAGTACGAAGGTTCTCTGTGGGTAGGGAGGATGTGTTGGCAGCACGTCACGCTGGGTTGAAGCATCATTTGGGTGAAGAGGTTATTTGGGCAGGAGGTGAAGATAGTAGTGGCCCAGCAATGATCTTAGAACAAAAGTGACGTGGGAAATATCTTTATGCTGGGATTGGTGGGTGGATGGCTGCTACCCATACATCATTTTAGTCACTGATCAAGTAAGTAAAAATAATTGATAATTATAGGAGACAGATTTCTCACTTTTGGATAAAAGAGTTACAAATAAGGGAAGAGAATAAACTGAAATGAACCCTGTAGTACTGGACTGACACTGAAGATATTTGCCTGAACTTATGGATTTTAGTATATTGCTATAGGTATAGGTATAGAGATAATAGAAATAAATATGTGTATGTACACATACACACACACATGCACAACATGTTATATATATTTCCAAGCTCTGTGTATTGAAAGGATAAATAGCAACAACTCAATAATGATGAGCACTGCTGATATCTAGATTTCGGTTTCTAATACCATTCTCATTCTTTTTTATGTCCAAAAAAATCGATTTATTGATATATCACATTTTATTTATCTTTTCATCAGTTGAGGAACATATGAGTTGTTTTAACTTTTGGCTATTATGAATAATATTGCTATGAATATTTACATGCAAGGTGTGTGTGCGTGTGTGTGTGTGTGTGTGAACATATGCTTTCAGTTACCTTATCTAGAAATGGAGTATTTGGATCATATGATAATTATGTTTATTATTTTTTGAAGAACTGTCAAATTATTTTCCAAAGAGGCTGCACCATTTTGTATTCCCATTAAGAATGCATAAGGCTTCAAATTTCTCCACAATACCACCAACCCATTTTATTATTTGTCTTTTTAATTATAGTCATGCCAGTGCATGTAAAGAGTATCTTGTTTAAGTTTGAATTTCTCTGGTGGCTAATGATATTGAGCTTCTTTTCATGTACTTATTGGCCATTTCTATATCTTATTTAGAGGATGTCTATTTATGTTTTTTTTTTTTTTTTTTTTTTTGCTATTTCTGGCTTGTGAGTGTCCTTTATACATTTCTGGAACAGATACATGTATGAAAAATGCAATGTAGCAATTCTGAAAATCAGATACTTCCCCATCCCATTACCTCACCCAAGGATTATCATTGTTATTCTTGTTGTTTGTTTATTTAGAGACTTTTCTGAACTAGTCTTTAAATCTTTATACTTTGTCATATGTGGTCACTGAAGTCTCTGTCTGATTAGCTTAATGGTCACATAATTATTAGACAGAGATTTCCTTAAATACTTTGAATTAATAAGACTTCCGGGGCTTCCCTGGTGGCGCAGTGGTTAGAGTCCGCCTGCCAATGCAGGGGACGTGGGTTCAAGCCCTGATCTGGGAGGATCCCACATGCCGCGGAGCAACTGGGCCCGTGAGCCACAGCTACTGAGCCTGCGCGTCTGGAGCCTGTGCTCCGCAACAAGAGAGGCCGCGATAGCGAGAAGCCCGAGCACCGCGATGAAGAGTGGCCCCTGCTTGCCACAACTAGAGAAAGCCCTCGCACAGAAACGAAGGCGCAACACAGCAAAAATAAATTAATTAATTAAAGTCTTAAAAAAAAAAAAAAGACTTCCAGTCTTTGATAAGGGGCTCTGTGTGTGTGTGTGTTTGGCTATGTCTTCAATACTCCAGCAGGCAGTTTTTATTTCTTATATTTCATTTTCTGCTTGCATTGAGATTAAGTTGGCTAGAGATATTAAATTAAGGCTTTACAAGTCTTTCCTGGGTAAGTGCAATACCCTCTGTATATACATGTCCCTTTAGATATTCCCTAGAATTTGCCTTATCTTTTCAGAATGTCCTATGGATATCTGATTCCCATGATTTTCCTTTTAAGTTTTTTGGTCAGTGTCTTGACAGCCCCAGCTGGTAAAGATGCCTCAGGCAGCTGTGATGTTAAATTGCCACTTATTGTTTTCAGCAAATGCTTTTGGAATAAGATTTCTGCACAGAGTAAGCTCTGAACCAGATTAAATAAAGACAAGTCCTGAGAAGGAAGCTTTTCAGCAAGCTGCTGGATAGGTAAAACGGTGAAAAAAATCTGAGGGTAGAGCTTTTGTGGAGCTCCAAATTTGTTCTGCCCCTTTCAGAGACTGCTTGACAACTGTTTTTCAAAGTTATTGTTGGGAGGTCTTGGTTTTTAAGGCTATCACAGAGTTGGGGACAGAAAGATAGAATTAGGGCAGGTTAAAATGCCATGAAGATCACTATTCTGAGATTCAGCCATATTTCTTGAATAAACACTCGGATTGTTGCAAAACTTTTAGTTAATACTGAAGGACTTTTTCTTCTGTCAGGATTAACACTAAAAATTCATAGGACTTTCAGAATGGATTGAAGAGTAATTTTTAAATTTTTATTTATTTATGGTTTGCCATATATTTTAAATTTCCTTAAACATAAAATAAGAACTTCTTTTTTTTTTTTGGCGGTACGCGGGCCTCTCACTGTTGTGGCCTCTCCCATTGCGGAGCACAGGCTCCGGACGCGCAGGCTCAGCGGCCATGGCTCACAGGCCCAGCCGCTCTGCGGCATGTGGGATCTTCCCGGACCGGGGCACGAACCCGTGTCGCCTGCATAGGCAGGCGGATTCTCAGCCACTGCGCCACCAGGGAAGCCCAAATAAGAACTTCTTATGTAAAAAGAGCATTTTTATATATGTGCAATGTGCTTAAGTGCTATAACAGGGGAACAAAATTGCTCTTATATAATTATTCTGTGTATCGTCCTTTGTACTGGGCACTCAGCAATAAAATATCTTTTTACAAGGAGACTTTTTTTCTATCAAGATTAAATTTCTGATAATATTTTTATTAAAATTTCTATTAAATTAAAATACTCACTTAAGCTTTATCTTATCAGTCTGACAAATTAAAGCAGGTAGGTCAACACAGTTATAGAGTTTTCCAAATACATATTCTAGTTGTAAAAATGGCACTATTATATTTTGAAATATAAGGAAGGCCAATCTCAATGATCAAGTAAGGTTTTTTTTTATTAGGATATGATAAAAGAGGAAAGGCAAAGAATATAAAAACTTATTCCATTATGAAAGCATTAAATCTTCCACGTTAGGGTAGTAGAGATGATTTTCAGGTTCTAATTGAGGATTTAATTGTGTGAAACACTGTCTGTAATGTACTCTGCCTGATACACTTGATGATTCAGAAATGCTAGTCAGCTATTTATCAAAGACTGTCCTCTATGCTGCTTGCTTCATGTGCTGAAAGAACCTCAATAAACATGATATATTGCTAACAGATGCAGGACATATCACTACTGAAAAGAACACTAATTCCATGAGGTTTTATTCCCTATTTTAATTTTAGCATCTCTTATTCTTAAAGTTCTAGTTTTTCTTTCTACCAGGTTGCTCTGAGAATGTTTTCCATCTTAGTTCCACATAGTGTTGTGATTAAAGTGCATAGCTCACTGTCTGATTGCCAGCTCAATAAATGCTTAAATATTTATTCTTGGTAGTAGTATCATCATTTCATTAAATGTTTTTTATGGATTTAACATTCAAAATTACTACTAATAATTTTAAAGTAATTTCAAAATGCATTTGACCTATATATCTTTAAATCCATTCTATAACAGTATATATTTTACAATCTGTAGGGGTCCAAATAATTATTTGATTAGTATAACAATGTTATACATTGATTTTTATTAAAATTATTTAACAAAATAATCCTAATAGTTATTATTGTATTTTTGATAAACAAGGATTTATTTTCTGTTTTTCAAAGACTCACAATGGTCAAATATCTCAGGATTGAAATTTTCTAAACTAGGTAAGAATCATGCTCACAAAGATGCTTACATAATTAAAGATGGCTTTGCTACTAAAACATACTAAATAGATACAAATCTATTTTATCACTTTATTTGAAAATAAACATTTATCTTAACATAGCTACTTTATGAATACTTATATATTATTTTCTTTTTCAAAAAAATGTGTACATTAAAAATACTAGCCCACAATCCCATGAGAATATTGTTGTAATATTGTTAAAAAGTTGCATAGTGATGTGATTAAAAGGTAACCAGAAGAGAACAATATAATCCTTAGCAATACAGTTAACTTGATTTAAATGATTCCTGCATCTATCTCCAGAAAAATAAACCACATCTTTCCACCCTCTTTTTTTTTTTTTTTTTTTGATGTGGACCATTTTTAAAGTCTTTATTGAATGTGTTACAATATTACTTGTTTTTTTAATGTTTTTTGGTTTTTTTTGGCCATGAGGCATGTGAGATCTTAGCTCCCCGACCAGGGATCAAACCTGCACCCCCTGCATTGGAAGGTGAAGTCTTAACCACTGGACTGTCAGGGAAGTCCCCCACCCTATATTTTTTATCTTCTCCTCATAACTTTTATTTTTACAATGGGATCATACACTATATCTTGTCTGTTCTTCAGTTTTTAGTTATAACAATATATTTTGAAAATATATTCCATATCAGCACATGCAGATATACCTCATGTACATGTACTATAGTTTACTTAATCACTCAGTTAATTTATTAGCATTTCAACTGTATCCTAATTTTGCTATTTCAAGCTAATCTACATTATAATACATCTTGGAAAACATTTATGAACATATAAAAGTAAATCACATAAAGCAATTACAATAGAATAGCTGTGTCAACAGTTGTGGGCACTTTGCATGTTAGTAAATGGTACCAAATTGCTCTCCAGAAAGTTTGTACCAATTTTCACTCCCAGCTAATTGTGTTTGACTATGCCCATTACCCCACATTCCACTACAATATGAATATCTAATTTTAAATTATAGTATACTAAGTGAGAGCACTGTGCTTGGAGACCAAAAGTCTCCCATGTCATTAATCTGTACACATGTGGACTGTGACTGCTATAATAAAACATATTCTCACAAGGAGCCTCTTATTTTTCTTTTCTATGCAATCACTACCATTCTGGTATATCCTGTTATTCATTTAGATGATGAGAGAAGTATAAGAAGCAAAGCTTATGAGTTTTACAAAGCTTTCGTTAAAGCTTGGACTGCGGCAAAGCTCGTTCACTTTACAGTTGCTTAAAAACACTCTAGCTTGGGCTTCCGTAGTGGCGCAGTGGTCGAGAGTCCGCCTGCCGATACAGGGGACGCGGGTTCGTGCCCTGGTCCGGGAAGATCCCACATACCGCGGAGCGGCTGGGCTCGTGAGCCATAGCCGCTGAGCCCGTGAGCCATAGCCGCTGAGCCTGCACGTCCGGAGCAGAGGCCACAACAGTGAGAGGCCCGCATACCGCAAAAAAAAAAACAAAAAAAATCACTCTAGCTTCATCTGAGTGCGTCGCCTTTTGTCATCCCTTCTGCTTTCCCAGAATTGCCTCTATCAAGAATATTGGAAAATACCTAGAAGCCTGAAGCTTTCCCAAGGCTGCTTTATACTTGAATGCAAGGCTGTGATTGATATGAGACACAATATTCTCACAAGCTTTGCAAAATAAAGTTTGTTTCTCCACCAAAATAAGTTTAACTTTCACCAGGGGAGTGCTCAGGCAAGTTACAATAACTTCACATTTCTCTTCAGATTTTTTTTATGGGTAATTGAGTTATGCAACTATTGGAATGTTGGTGCCTGACTCACCCATGCCCAAGTTCATTTTATAGAAACTAAAAAGGTCATACAGAGCAAGACACAAAACAAAACAAAAGTTTTGAATTGAATATTACAGCTATAAGATGGACTATTCATACATAGAAATAAAAAAAAATTAAAGCCTCAGTGTTCGGGGATGAAATGACATGAACTTTGGTTTCAGAAATAACTGTTTAATTTTATGCATATTTCCATTAAGTTAAAAATCTGTATGATGAGTCCTAAATTAGGTATTGGCATCTTTCAGGCTAGTAGTTTTCCTAAGCATAAAATTCTATTGATCCTGTGTCTGGCTTATTGTACTTCAGGATAGAGTGCAATCCATTATCAAGGAAAGCAAAGCCATTAGATTCCTCATGCATTCAATTAGGCTATTACTTTATCTGTCTTAATTGATACCGCTAATAGTATCATATATAATTGCTCTATATAGGCAGAAAGAGGGGTTGTTAATAAGTCTTAGCTAATTCACAGAATGGCATTTAAGCTCTATCAGTAGAACTGTACATACGTCCAAGATCAATATGTGACCTGTCTCCTCAGTCTTATAGGAGGTGGTGGAAAACAGTAACTTAAACTGGGTAAAGATAACTTAAGGTGTGTTGTACTGTATTTCATTTTGTTTTCATAGAAACAGGTTTCCTTTTGCTGTTTTTCTTTTTTTGGTGAGTGATTATATAGGGATATAAGCTTGAGGTTTGGATTGATGACCAAACAGTTGGAATCACTGTTATTCACATTTATGTTTAATTATGTCACAAGAAATATGCATTAAAAGAAAACCTTGACTTAACAAATTATAACAAATCAAAACAAACAAAAGGATTAATACTCTTCAACCTACTCGAACTTACAGAAATACACTGCAGTATATAAACCGTGTAGAAAAATGCAGACTAGAGACTGTGTTAAAACATATGACTTTTTAAAATGTTGATCTTTGTTTAATGCAAGTTGCCCCGTAAGTAGAAATTAAGTGATTTTCCTAGCTATTTTAACTCTTTCTATCAATGACATACTACTTAATTCAGCTTTATTCAATAAAAGTTTCTTTCAGAAAAATAACTTATGCAGTCCCTAAGTATCTCAGTACCAAGTAATGCAGAGTGCTCTTTGAATTGATTGGCCTGATACCCTGACTGGAGTATGTTCTGGGTCTGGAGAAGAGAGCTGCCTAGTTGTCTGCAGTAGATGGCTGTACTACAGGGTACATGGGGAGGGGCAAAGAGTCCCCCTCTCCAAACAAAGTATGCTTTGTTTGAGAAGCACACTTTCCCACTCCCTAGAATTGCTCACTAAGATGTTCACTTAATTCCATTTCATTAAGTCAGAGCACGGATATAGCTGAAAAGAAATTGAGCTGTAAAGAAATGTAGCTCCTAGAAAGATTATCTGACTTGTCCAAGGCCCTATCCAGCAGTTATTCACTGATATATCATTAGATTCAGAATTCCTTAGAACGTCTTTTAATTTTTTGTTGGGTGCTTAGATCACTGAACCATGAACTTAATTTAGAAAAATTTGCATAATATTGTGCTTTTTCAATGAATTTATGCCACGTATCTCACACATTTTCAATCTGGAGAGAGCATATTTACAGTTACTTTGCAAAAGCAGTTTAAAAAAGATTTTACTTCTGACACCAAGATGCCCTCACCTCAGTACTTCATAAATTTTTTCAAGTATTTCTACTAGTTCTTCCCAATGGAAACCATGAACAGCCTATAGCATTTCTACTGACTTTCACTTTCTGAGCAGTATTTTGCAACTAGACTGGAAAATGAGTGAAGAACAAATTGGAAAAAAAGAGCATCTCTCTATTTTCCAGCTCAGTAAGATCCCTTAATGTTACATAAATTCTGAATGGTACAGCATGTAACATTTGAAGAGTGCTTTGGACTTGAACACTAGATAAGTCTGTTTCTTCTTACAGAGAAAATTTGAGAACCTAGAGGACATTTCAAACTGTATTGCAAAACCACAAGTACATAATTATCTCATAGCTATTGTTTTGTTCAGAACAGTTTGGTGATTGAATAATACACATTCATTACGAGAAAAAAATCAGTTTCTCTTTATGAGGAACCACCTCCATGAGTCATCACCTCTTTTTCAGTTTCTTTGAACACAGTTTTCACTGGAATTTAGTTGTTTATCTTTTGGGGAAGGTGATGGAATATCTACGCCATATATAAGATACAGTAGGGACTGAAGTTTTTTGTTGTTTTTTATTTTATTTTTGGCTGCATTGGGTCTTCGTTGCTGCACGTGGGCTTTCTCTAGTTGCGGCGAGTGGGGGCTACTCTTCCTTGCTGTGTGCAGGCTTCTCATTGCAGTGGCCTCTCTTGTTGCGGAGCACAGGCTCTAGGCATGCGGGCTTCAGTAGTTGTGGCACATGGGCTTCAGTAGTTGTGGCTCATGGGCTCTAGAGCGCAGGTTCAGCAGTTGTGGCACACGGGCTTAGTTGCTTCCTGGCATGTGGGTTCTTCCCAGACCAGGGCTCAAACCTGTGTCCCTTGCATTGGCAGGTGGATTCTTAACCACTGAGCCACCAGGGAAGCCCGGGACTGAAATTTTAATTATTTTTCCTTTGTATTGTAGGAGTTGTGAACTTTCACAGACAATTGTGAACATCCCAAAACTTCAATGTATATGCTGGGATCAACTCTCCAAGTGTTTGTCAGAAATGTACTTACAGATAGCTTAGGCTATTCCAAGCCAGAAGAGTTTGGGAAGGTAATATTCTTCCTAATGCACACCCTGGATTGAAATATACCAGGAAAACACCAGTTCATATAGATTGGTAAACATAGCTCTAGAGAAAGAAAATCATATTTTAACATATTTCTTTTGAATCTTCTCTATTCTTTTATGTGTTTTCTCAGTCTGTCAATATAAACTGCATTTTTGATATTTTGGTAGGCATGTTCCCAAAATTTTAGTTGAAATATTTTCACATCATCTGTAGCAGATTTTATACATGCTCAAATTTCTCAATCCAGCCTAAAATATATAATACAAACTTCAAAGAGAAACAGCACATAAAAATTAAATTAAAAAATTCAACACAGATAGAAATAACTTATTTACATTTTTAATCTATAGATTCATTAATGAAAGTATATTTGGAAAACTATGTGACTTTGTGTTGGGTGATGACTTTTTAGGCAAACCAAAATCACAACCATGAACGAAAAAATTGATAACTTGGACTTATATTAAAATTTAAAACTTCTGTGCAAAAGACACTGTTAAAAATAAGTCAAGACAAAACCTGAGAAAGAAATATTTGCAAAACATATAACTGATAAAGGACTAGTATCTAAACTATACAGAAAACTCTTAAAATTCAACAATAAGAAAACAACCAAATTAAGAAATAGACAAAAGATCTGAACAGGGAGCTTACCAAAAAAGATAGACAGAAGGCAAATAAGCATCTGAAAAATTATCAAGATCATATGTCATTAGGGAGTTGCATATTAAAACAATGAGATATACATCTGTTAGAAGGGCCGAAATCCAAAACACTGATAACACCAAATGCTGGTGAGAATGTGGAGCAATAGGAACTCCCATTCATTGCTGATGGGTGTGCAAAATGGAACAGCCACTTTGGAAGACAGTTTGGCAGTTTCTTACAAAACTAAACAAACTCCATATGATCCAGTAATCATTTCCTTGGTTTTTACCCATGTGAACTAAAAACTTACGTCAACAGAAAATCCTGCACATGGATGTTTATAACAATTTTATGCATGTCTGCCAACATTTGGAAGCACTAAGAGTCCTTCCATAGATGAATAAATAAATAAACTGTAATACATCCAGAGAATGAAATGTTTTTCATTGCTAAAAGGAAACGAACTATTAAGCCATGAAAATACATGCAGGAACTTTAAATGTATACTGCTAAGTGAAAGAAGCCAATCTGAACAGGGTATGTACTGTATGATTCCAACGACATAAAATTCTGGAGAAGGCAAAACTATGGAGACAGTAAAAAAATTAGGTGGTTGCCAGGAATTCCAGGGGAAGGAAGGAGGTATGCATTGGTGGGACACACAGGATTTTAGTGTAGTAAAACTAGGCTATAGGATACTATAATGATGGGTATATTTCATTATACATTTGTCAAAACCCACAGAATGTACAACACAGTGAACCCTAATGTAAACTATGGATTTTAGTTAGTAATATATTAACTCATCAATTATAGCAAATATACCATTCTAATGCAAAAAGTTAATAGCGGTAACTGGGAGAGAATTTTCTGCTCAATTTTTCTATAAGCTTAAAATGTCCCCAAGGTAAAGTCTGTTTTTTAAAAATGCATTTGAATTTCAACTGCACTATTAGCGATGTGATCTTGCGCATTATAATTAACACACCTAAATCTTGAATTGTTTGGTTCATAACCTTCAAAATGAGAATAATAATATTTACACATTGAATTTTTGAGAAAATTAAATGCAAATGCATTTAAAATATGTGACACTGTGTCTCGTACATACCAAGTGCCCAATAAGTGGTAGCCAGGTCTATTACCAAGGTAATGTACTTACCTAATTGATTTTTTTATGATGCCACAAAAAGAAGTGCTCTCTTAGGGATTAATCATGCTTCAACAGCACATAAATTTTAAAAATTAGGAAAAACTTTTCTTAAAAAAAGTCCCTTCTGCCCTGCTCTTTTACTGTTGCAGACATAGGATTCTCTAAACTGAAGAGAAATGTTCTCGTCAGGGAGAAAAAAAATAGAACTAATCCTGCTGGTAAGATCTAGGCAAGGGAGAGTGAATCCACTCTTGGCTGCCTATATACTGACAAGTTACTTTCATCTCCCTTTTTAGTGTCTTGTTCTCTGTCTTATTTTTCCTGATCTAAGATCATGGGATGGTACCTTCTATTTTTTAGAGGATTTAGTTACATTCTGAAGCAGGAGACTATTTGGCCTTTCCTTGCCTGGACTTCAAGGTCCCTGAACACCAAATCTGAAATTTAAAATTAAAGGAAATCCAAAATCTAATACAACCACACAAGTAACATCATCTTAGCCAAATTTGTTTCTCATTTCTTTTCAATGTCATTATCTGAAAAACATATTTCTGTGCTGTAAGCAGCATTTTATGGTAAGTATTATAAAACTGTTTAAATAGGGAACATCTATTACAATTTGATTTCAGTCTACTTTATCACTGATTTCTGTGTAACTATTGATGACTTAGTAAATTATAGTAAATAGATATACAAATCTTAGATGTCATGACAGCTTCATAAGAATCATAGGTGTGATGAAGTAAAACATATATATTCATATTAAATTTAACTGTACTCTTTTCTTCCTCATTTTAAAATGAAAACAAAGAAAAATGAATGTGTGTATATATATTTATATACATATATCATTTATTTTTATGATGAGGCATTTTTGGAAGATACCATCATTAGGTTTGCTAAGCATTCTGAACATAATAAAGAAATAAAGAAAAATATTTATTCCTAACATGTTAGAGTAAATATACTCTTTCTATGGTGGAATTAGAAATAATATCTGGTAATATATTATTTCACTTCTGGTTGAATCCTGAAAGAACCAGAGGACTCATTTTTCCTAAAGTAACATTACTGATGTTCCCCTCTATTATGGATTGAATGTTTGTATCTCCCCTAAATTTCTATGTTGAAATGCTAACCCTCCCCCTGCCCCACAATGTGATGATATTTAAAGATGGCACCTTTGAGAGGTAAGTAGGGTTAGATGAGATCATGAGGGTGGTACTCTCATGATGAAATTAGTGATTTTATAGGAAGAGACACCAGAGAGCATTCCTCCTCTCTCTCCCTTAGCAAGTGCTCAAAAAACAGGCTATGTGAGCACATGGAGAGATGGTGACTGCCTATAAACAAAGAGAAAAGGCCTCTGAATAAAACCTACCTTGCTGAACCCTTCATCTTGGACTTTCAACCTTCTGAACTATGGGAAATAAATTTCTGTTCTTTAAGGACCCAGTCTTCAGTATTTTGTTATGGCAGCCTGAGCAGACTAATATACCCTCCCAATACCCAATTCATTTTATTTATTTTATTTATTTATTTATTTATTTATAAATTTATTTATTTATTTATTCTCTATAACACTTACACTCTCTTATAGCTTGTTATACATTTATTCATCCTTTTCAAATTGTCCCTCTCTTTTTTTTAACCTAGACGGTAATCTTCTAGGGATTTGTTTCATTTACTTTTGCATATCGAGTAATTAGAATACTGTCTGGCTACTGTAGGTATTCAATAAATTCTTGTGAAATAAATCAATGAAAAATCAAGAAACTTCAACCACCTTCTGCAGAATTAAATTTCTGGCTTAACTTCTGATATTTTATGGTCATTTTTCCTCCTTTGCCTTACACATATATTCTAAGAATGCATTTAACAATGAACAATCTTAAGATTCCTTAAAAAGCATGTCTATGCCTTCTTGCTTTATTATAATGATTGAAGGAGAGAGTGAGCAAGAGAGAGAGAGAGAACACTGTGCTGTTACAGATTGAATATTCTGTGATAATAATATTATCATGAACCTTTGTGAACCCTCAAGTGTAAAAGCTAGAACATCAATGATGACTTTGAAGTTCACCATGTGCTCCCCCCATCCTAGGTCCCCTCTCCCTGCTTATCCTCCAGATTGCTAAGCTCACGTCATATTTCTATCACACCGTCTTTCTGCCCTCTATTCTGATTTATTTCTCCACTTCTGTGCTCCAATTGACAATTCTTTTTTTGCTTGCTTATTTATTATTATTATTTTTTTTTTTTTTGCGGTACACGGGCCTCTCACTGTTGTGGCCTCTCCTGTTGCAGAGCACAGGCTCAGCGGCCATGGTTCACGGGCCCAGCCGCTCCGCGGCCTGTGGGATCTTCCCGGACCGGGGCACAAACCCGTGTCCCCTGCATCGGCAGGCGGACTCTCAAACACTGCGCCACCAGGGAAGCCTTTTGCTTGCTTATTTTAATTCTATCTTTAATGATTGGATTTAGCTTTCTTACATTCTTTATATAATTCCAAAATCTAAAGTCTTTAAATATCTAAATCTATAGTTTTTGCTGAAACTCATTTATAAGGCATATTCTTAAATGGTTGGTATATATATTTTTTTGCACTTGTACTATATATTAGATTATACCCAATTTGTGGCATTGCTAAG
Organism: Orcinus orca; assembly: GCF_937001465.1. Classification (NCBI taxonomy): domain Eukaryota; kingdom Metazoa; phylum Chordata; class Mammalia; order Artiodactyla; family Delphinidae; genus Orcinus; species Orcinus orca. The sequence goes on from NC_064562.1 coordinate 129,651,043, forward strand.
AAACTAAATTTATTCCAAGGGCACTTTAGGTTTGCTTTTGACTGGGAGTAAATGCGCACCGATGGGAAGCATTTTAGCATGCTACGTGGGTCCTAGTTAATGCAGGCATCTGAGAAGTGGCTCTTACACATTGCCTCTGACCCCAGGTTTAGTCTTATATCCTGTAAAGCTGTAACTCTAGTTTTATGTTTGCTTATTGCTCACAATTCAGGTCTTGACTTTTTAGTTAGTTTGTTTTGTTTTTTGCCAATTTAGCAATGATTTAAACAATAGAAGCAGAATGTTTCCCATTTCTTTTTTATCCCAATAAAGTTAACTTTCATTTTTCTGTATTGTAGTGCCCTAACTTCCTTTTCTGTATTTCCCCAATTAGGCTAAGATCCTTGATAAAGTGTGCCCCAGGTCCAGGAAAGAATGCAGGACACATGCACACTCATGCATACATCTTGCAAAACTCTATTTCTCCCAGGAGTTTCTTGAGGCCCTACGCGGGCCTCTCACTGTTGTGGCCTCTCCCGTTGCGAAGCACAGGCTCCGGACGCGGATGCGCAGGCTCAGCAGCCATGGCTCATGGGCCCAGCCGCTCTGCAGCATGTGGGATCTTCCCGGACCGGGGCACGAACCCGTGTCCCCTGCATCGGCAGGCAGACTCAGCCACTGCGCCACCAGGGAAGCCCTAGATTTATTTAATTGAGACAATCACTCCTTCCTGCTCTTTCTGGGGGTTGACAGGGACACAAAAGAACTTTACAAGTTGTAGTGGTGACATTCTTTGTTAAAAGGAATGATGATCTCTATTAATTTCTTCCAAATCCCTCTTTGAAAGAAGAGTGGAAGAGGCTGTTAATTTCTCAAGTGATACTTATTACTAGATAATACTATTTCCTACCTAAGGCCACCCAGTCACAAGTTATCATTCGTTCTCCAGCTCCTCTCCTCTCAGTTTTTGCTTTGTCCTTCTTCCTCAAAACATAAAGCTTTGCTCTCCAAACCTGAGGATTTTGCCCTTCTCTGATCACTGGATAATCAAGTAACTGGACCCCAACTGGCACAGACAAAACTCTTCTCATAGTTGTGCATGACTCTAAAAGCAGCCCTTGAGGGTAGCTATGAATTAACCTGATTTGTCCCACAACAGGTCTTAAAACATTTCTTTCTAAGCATTCATGAGTGATCACTGACATTTTTAACATAAAACATAATATCCACATTCATTTTAAAATGAAAAAGATCCCCTTTAATAATAAAAAAAAGAACCCTTTACTTCTATTAGTAAAACTATTAAGAATAGACCACTTTGAATTAACGTCCACTCTTTTCATGGTTGCTGTTTGCATTCTGCACGTACTTCCTAATCTTTCCTCCTTTCAGACTCTCGGAAGTGGCATGTGCATGGACTTTATAAATAATGATTCTAGGCACAGAAAAAAATAGAGAGAGAAAAAATGATTGTATATAAATAAAGCAATAACGGTGCTTTTTTATTCGCTATATTTTCTATAGTTTTAGAGTGTATGGATTTTGTTTTCATTTATTCAGTCTACTTACTGATCATTGGATCTCCCTCAGATGCTTTCTAAGGTTGAAATTTTAAAAGGTCATCAGAGAATGATCCTGATGTGATAGAGTTAGAGAACAGGCACATAGGTATACATGTAGGTAGGTAATATTAAGCCTAATTAGATAATATCTAATATATTTCAAAGTATACAAAATCTTTAATGTTTAAGTTTATATTATATATTCTGCCAGATTATTTTACAGCAGTAGTCCTCCATGTGGAGTCCCCAGATAGCAGCGTCAGTATCACAAGAGAACTTTCAGAAATGCAATTTCAGTGTCACCCTCGACCTGAGAATGGAATGGAAAACCCACAGACAGGTGCCCAACAATGTGTGTATTAACAAGCCCCCCAGGTTATTCTGATGCCAAAAAACTGAAAACCACTGGTTTAGTGTTATCCTAAGCCTAAATTAATATGGTTTTTCTTCAATGAAGAAAATCATTACTCTTCTTTTGGTTGCTTTTTCTATCCTCTGAAGTCATGTATAATAGAAGATAATCTCTTTTATGAGATGTAGCTTTGAGAATCTATTGCATAAAATCAGCCCAAAGCATTAGAAGCCCTAGGCAGTTATAAATATACCTGAAAACATGTTTACTTTATTCTAAGAAGTTTGCTTTATAAAATTTCAATTTAAGCTTTTATTTCTATCAAGAACCTTACTTACCCAACGTAATCTGAAATATACCATAATTCAAATAGCACTGTGTTTTCTTATCCCTGGGCTCTTATTGTTAAAGTCTACTCACATAGCTGTTGATTTGGAAAACCTTTGTAGCTATAATTTGTGGTTTCAAGTTAAGGAAGAGTAAATGCATCAAGATGATGATATGAATCAAAATGTCTATTTCTCCTGCCTAATAAAATCCGTTAATATTTTAATATGCATATGGGTGTATGCATCAATATATTGAAAAGACAAGAATGGATGATTTCAAGGGAACTGCATATTCCAATAAGTAAGAGACAGAGGATGGAAACTGGTGTAGCTAAAATCCTAGTACAAAAGACCAAGGTTAAGAAATTTTCTTCCAAAGTATACCCCGAAAATTTCTAATCCAGAAGTCATCAATTAAACAAGGCAGGAGGAAGCTTAGCAATTTAAACAGAATGTCAGTCAAACCATTCTTCTTCCTTTGTTAACACTGAGCAGAGGAAGCAATGACATTTGTCTTCAGAGTAAAAAGCAATCCTAACTTCCAAACAAAGTTCTCGGACTTACTGGGAAGTGTTGTAACATAAGTTTTGCGAGCTCAAGAAAATAAAAGAGCACAATTTGATGTAATTTTGTGACTCACACCCTATCCATAAAAGGAAGACCAAAAGGAGGTAGAAGAATGGCATTCTGTTCCCCAGAGAGGTTGTACTGACAAACGAGACATTAGGAGAGACACTGAAATCACTTACAATCACTCTGAGAGATGGGGAAGCAAGCTTGTTCAACCCCATATCTTATCTCTCCCCAACAATGACTAGAAGCAGTCTACTGACATCAGTGCTGGATATTAAATACTTCTGTCTCAATCTGAAACCCAATCCACTATCCTGTGCTTTAGGATGTTGGGGCTAGGGCTCTACAAATGACAAAGCTCCCTTGCCAGCTAGTTCCCTTATAGGATTTTCCAATATGGAGTTCTGAAAAGACACCGTAATGCCAGACATTACACAACACGCAATTCCCTTTGAGTTTCTTATTCCAGCCCTTGTCACCCAATTTTTTTCCACTCTGGCAGCAGCATAATGTCCATTCACAGATAAAGCCACCAAGGCAGCACTTCCTCCTCAGTGATCTGCGTCCCCCCAACGTGGAAATCCTCCTCCAACTCCACCCCTAGGAGAATGGATTAAAAATTGCAGCAGGTACGTCCAACAGAATACTACACAACAACTAAAAGTGTCGAACAACTGCTACATGGATAAATCTCACAGACATTTCCTAGAGTGAAAGAAACCAGAATCTATGATTTGATTATTCAATTTGTATTAAGTTCAGGAATAGACGAAAAATAATCTATGCTGACAAGTCAGAATAGCGTTTTCTTCTACAAGTCATGTCAGGCAAAGAGCATGTGGGAAACTTCCAGTGTTCTGAAAATATATTCTATGTTTATCTGCATGGTAGCTATACAGGTACCTTCATATGTAAAATCCATTGTGATCTATGTTTATAATTCTTAGACTTTATGCACTCACCATATATATATCACAAAAGCAAGACAAAATAAAATAATAAAAATGATGATGATGATGATGATGATGGTGATGGTAACTAGTGTGGTTTATGTTTTCACACTGGATTACTAATACAAATGTTTGGGAAAAGTCAATACTGTGAAAAAGTGGTTCCAAACTCAAAATCCCAACAATGAGAAAAGTGAAATAGTATTGAAAAAGTAAAACAACTGAATCAGAAGAATAGATAAAATGGGAAATAAATTTATAAATGTAACTAAAGAAAACAAAAAGAATTATTATTATAGACTCAGACATATTCAAGTGGTTATTATTTCTCTATTTTTATTTTGCCCTCACTCTTGAATGCTAGTTTATAATGGATATAGAATTCTTTGTTCAAAGCCAGATCAATTTAAAATATTTAAAGGAGTATGACTTTGAAACAAACAAAAACCTAAAACCAAAATATGTGTTTTATAAGGAATGGTGGTGAGAAAATACCATGGAAAAAAAATCAAAACATACTGTTAAGATTACCAGTTGCACAACAGTCCAAAATATTAAAAACAATAATATATTACTGTTTATGACAAAGAAGTAGGTGGTGGAGTGGGAGAAAATGGAGTAAAAGGAGGCTATAGTTTATAGTTACTAATTCAAAATACTGGAAGAAAATAGAAGCTTAAACACATATGACTCAAATAATAATAATAGATATATACAGATTTTAAAATACACACAGAGAAGGACTGAGAAAAAGACATCTTGAAAAATTCAAAGAATAAGTATGGGAGGTGGTGGAAGAAAGACATGAAAAAATAAGAAAAATATCCAAAATAATCTCAAAAACATCATAATATGTGTGAATTGGTTATGTTTTCATATTATATTCTGAGAATACAAGAAAAGTTAAAAATGACTGAACAGACAAAATCCAGCTCTATGCTATATTTAAGAATATGAGACAAACAAAATGACCCAGAAAGGTTAAGAATGCAGAACCAGACAAAATATGTATCAAGCAAATATTAAGAAAAAGAGGGCAAGTGTGTAAACACTATCAGACAAAGTAGAAGTCAAGGCCAAATCTTGAATAGCATATTCAAAGTGCAGAAAGATAAAGAGAAAATCTTAGAAGAAACAATCCAGAGTTGGAAGACACCTATTTATAGTGGGACAAGATAAGAATTATAGGAGATTTGCTGTCCAAAACCATACAAACTAGAAGAGAGTAGAGTGAAACATCTAAAATGTTGAAAGAATAAAACCACCAACCTAGAATTCTATATGCAGTGAAATTATCCTTCAGTAATAAAGAATAAATAAAGAAGTTCCCAGGCAAACAAAAACTGAAGGGACTTATCATTAGCACACTCTCCCTGACATAATCAGGTAGAAGGAAAATGATATAGATCTGAATTCAGATCTGCCTAAAAAAGGGAAAAGTATCAGACTAGGAATAAATGAAGGTTAAATAAAAGATCTTCTTCTTATTCTTAACTGATCTAAAATATAACTTTTTGCTTACAGTAATGAAAGAAAAGTGCACTGGACAATTACGGCATATAGATAAATATAATAAATTATACCCATACCACAAGGAACAGGAGAGAAAAATTGGGAGTACTTTCTTAAAATGATAGTACCACATATAACGTGGTATATAATGCTATTTCTTGGTGAATTTAGACTAGTTAAAAATGCCTATTGTAAACCCTAGTACAGTCATTAAGTTTTTTTAAAGCATAATATATATGTTAAGAGAGAAGATAAGATGGAGTCATATAAGTGCTCAATTAAAATTGGAAAAGTCAGATAAAGAGGTGAATGAAAAACAAAGACCAAACGTAACAAATAGATGACAGTTACAAATATGGTTGATATTAATTCAACTGTTTTACTAATCACTTTAAATGTGGATGGATAAATACACCAATTAAAAGATAGAAACTGTCAGAGTGGATTAAAAAATTTTACCCTACTCCTTGTTGACTACAAGAAATCCACTTTATTTATTTATTTATTTATTGTGTGGTACGCAGGCCTCTCACTGTTGTGGCCTCTCCCGTTGTGGAGCACAGGCTCTGGACGTGCAGGCTCAGTGGCCATGGCTCACGAGCCCAGCCGCTCCGGGGCATGTGCGATCTTCCCGGACCGTGGCACGAACCCGTGTCCCTTGCATCGGCAGGCGGACTCTCAACCACTGTGCCACCATGGAAGTCCAAGAAACCCACTTTAAATATGAAGACCCAGATAGGTACCAGAAACTTTAAATTCCTTTTATGTCCTTGTTTTTGTCTCCCCTCTTGACTTTAAACTTCCATAAAAACTCTTCTTCAGAGATGGTCTGTGTTTTGCAGCTCTTTCATCTGTAACTATTATCATATTGGAACCCAGTGAGTATGATATAAGATGTGGGGTAGAGGTAGTATTCTATAGCTTTTAGTTAAATCTTAGTTTTAGGGGGTTTGTGTCTCAAGGTTGTGTACTTCATAAGTGTTTTTCCAGTGGTACACCTTTTTTTCCCTTCCCTGGCTATCATGTTCCCAATTTGTTTTTTTTCGAGGCCCTGATCCCTGTTGACATGTTTTAATTTTTTCCTCTTGGGTGAGTCAGGAAGACTGGAGGGAGCTGGAGAGCAAAGGAATTCCCTCCGTCACCTGGAATAATGTTTTAGAATTGCACTCTGACAAAGTTCTTTTCCTTGGAGAGTAGGCCTTTACAGTAATAAAGAGAGAGCTCTGGTAGTGTATCACAATGGTTACTGTCAGAGGCATGAAGGAAACTTTGCAGGATCTTTACCATGGAAACCAGGAACTGGGGTGAACAGGAGGTGGTGGAGGATTTCTGGAGGGAAAGCCCATGAAGAAGTGATGGCCTCCAGGAGCTTATCGTTCTCAGGCTAATCCACATTCAGCCTCCACCAATTCATCAAAATAACCATGTAAGTATTCCTACGATTTCATGGCTCCAGTCACTTTTGCTCCAGCTAAGTAGATTTCAGTTGCTATATCTCTCTGGCTGCACCTGTCTTTCTAGATATCAGGGTGGTAGTTTGTCATATGACCTAAATTCCCTGATGGGTTTGAGAAAAGTCTCTGATGTAAGTTTGTCTAGCTTTTTCTTGTTGTGAGGAGGAGAGTGATGACTTCTCAGTTTTTGTACGTTGGAACTAAACCAGAAGTCCTAATCACTCTCCTTTAAAGACAAATTGACTATAATTTGATTAATGACAAAATAAAATAAAATGGATATTGAAGTGTTGAATCCTTTCTCAAATATCTCTGTACAAAAGTCTGTATTTTCTAAGGTGATTTAGTTAAGATACCTGAGAGGCAACCAAATAGAGATCCATAAAATAAACATTTTTAATGCAAACACTTGTGGAATAATTAAAACAAATGAGAGTTATCAGATAGCTTGCTTGAAAGAATCAGATAAGGGTAGATGCACCAAAATACCATAGTTTTAATTAAAGGCTTTTAAGAATTGTAGAAGAACTGTGAACTCTGAAACTTAGGACCAGAATAGATGGAAAGGTGTTGGTACAAATATTCTTATTTTAATCACACCTGTGTTTTCTTAGAAAACAGTGAAATATTTACTTATTTTCAGGAAGTGGATAGGATTGTGAAAACTATTTTGAATTGTTTCTGCAGTTTTGTTTATTATCAAATAATGCCCCAGCAGACATCTGCATGACCTTTGAAAAGGCATGGCAGGTGTTAGTAATAATCCAGATTTCTCAAACAAAGGCAGCAAGAATAGGTCGTGATAACCTTTTTTTTTAAGGAGATACCAAAACATACAAATTTTGGCATATTTCAGTGGATACTAATTCAATCACAAGAGACCTTCAGGGCTCTATTAAATGTTACAAGTATGTATAGTCATTTCCAAGATAAACAAGTAGAATTACACAGAGTATATCTGGAGACAGACATTAAATATAAATGACTGATTAAGTGAAAGAATACATTTTTCATGAGGCTATTTTCAAACTGGCTTTTTATTTTAATTAATGACAAGCATAATTTCAACTAAATTAACAAAGTCCTTCCAAAATAATAAGTCAGGAAACATCACATGTTGCCCTTTTGAGTGCAAGCAATTTTTATTAATAAATTCTAGTAAAAATGGTTACAATTCTGTGACTTTATGTATCATAATAGCACTATGATGCATTCTATAACTTGCCAAATTTCAATTCAAACAAGTATTTATCTATCTAGAAAAAGCAAGCCCCTGTTAACTAAACATGGAATTCTATGTGACCAAAATATATTTTTTTTTGAATTTTAACTTATTGGAAAGACACTGATAACATTATGGCAATGTTTTAAATATTTAAAACTATGAGATATATGGATTAAGATTTTTAAAGGAACATAAACAAATAAAAACAATAGTGTTTTGAATGAAATATTGTAGACGAACATGCCTGTCCATATCCTTTGACACTTAAGTGTTTGTTAAGTATATATCTAAAAAAAATAATTACAATTTCTTAGTAATGGTAATTACTAGGTAATTTCCGAGTAATGGAAATTACATTTCCTAGTATTATATGCCATAACTTACAAGAAATTCCTCAACATGATTTTACCAAATTCCCTTCCTGTTGCCCAATGTCCTTGTTAACACTTGGTATTATCATACTTTTTTTCACATTGGAAATTTTGCTGGTGGGTTGTGATATCTTACTGTGGCTTTTACTTGAATTTCACTGATGATTAATGGTTTAAACATCTTTTTAAATGTTTAACATCAGTTAGGATATCATTTGATATCACATCATTTGACTTTTTTCACCCTTTTTTATTGACTTTTTTTTTTGTTTTGGGGGAAGAAGTATTTTTGTCAGTTTTATGTGTTGAAAATATTTTCTTCCAGTCACGGTTTACATTTTTACTCTATTAATGGTATCTTTCAATAAACCAAACATGGCATTTCTACCTTTGTAATTATTATTTTCTGTGTTGTGATTAAGACATGTCTATTTAACTAAAGGTCTACAATATTATCTTTGAGAAGCTTTACAATTTTACTTTACATTTATATCTGAGTCCAGTAGAGCTGATTTTTGTGTCTGGTAGAAGATTGGGACCAGATCATTTTTGCATATGACTATACAGGTGACCAGGCCTTCCTTTCCTTATTTTCTCTCAGCAGAGCCACCTTGGTCACAAATAACACATCTGTGTAAGTGTGGGTCAGTTTCTGCACCCTTTGTTAATGCCTCCAGCAGGCATGAGGCCCCAGCTGGCCCACTTCTCTGGGATTTCCTTCTCTCTCTCCTCTTGCCTTACAAGTTATTGACACTTTGCTCATCCTCTGAGGTCTTCAACAAGGTGTTTTTGTCTATGTTTTTGCTTGTTTGTTTATCTAGCTTTTCTAGTTATTATTAGTGAGTGTATAGATCTGAAATAAACTAATCTGCCACAGCCATAAGAACTGACGTTTATTTTTAATTAAGAAAGATGCAGATGTACAGAATGGACTTGAGGACACGGGGAGGGGGAAGGGTAAGCTGGAACGAAGTGAGAGAAAAGCATGTACATATATACACTACCAAATGTAAAACAGATAGCTAGTGGGAAGCAGCCGCATAGCACAGGGAGATTAGCTCAGTGCTTTGTGACCACCTACAGGGGTGGGATAGGGAAGGTGGGAGGGAGACACAGGAGGGAGGAGATATGGGGATATATGTATATGTATAGCTGATTCACTTTGTTATAAAGCAGAAACTAACAACCATTGTAAAGCAATTATACTCCAATAAAGATGTAAAAAAATTAAAAATAAATGGATAATTGTAAAACTGGGAAAAAAAAGAATGAGTGTTTTATAGTAAATGCTGTTTCTAAATATATTGAACTGATCATCTATTTTTCCCTTTTGTACACTGTACAGAATAAATGGACAAGACTAACCATCCCATTTTGCACAAGACTACCCCAGTTTTAGCACTGAAAAGCCAGCATCTCAAGAAACCTTGTAAACTCAGGCAATCTGGGACAATTGTTTAACCTATTAATGAGGGCCTACATATTGATAGATATTCTTACATTATACTTTCCATCTATCTTTGGGGAAACCCTACTTGGTCATGAGGTACTAATTCTTTAACAATCACTGGCATTCTATTAAAACCTAGTATTAAAAACCTTTTTAAAAAGTGTTTTATATTAGCTAAGATTAGGTTTGGCTGCATTTAACAGATTAAACCAGAATAACCATGGATAAAAAGATAAATTTTTTCTCATGTTTTGAAATTCTAGAAGTGATAGGGTCAGAGCTGTTATGATCAGTTCTCCATGAAGTCAGATTCCCAATTCCCTTTTATTTTATTGCTTTGCCATAAATGGCCATTCAATAGCTCAACTCAAATCCATGGTGGCTGCTAAATAGAAAGAGGAAAGAGGGCCTTAACCTTTCCCTTTAAGGATATTTCCTAGAAATTGTACAAATCCACTTCTGTTTGCATCTCCTTAGCCAGAATATTATCACATAGTCGTATATGGATAAAATAGACATTTAAATATTTTATGGTTTATTTGGGTTCATCATGTATTTACCTAAACCCAGAGTACATTACTAATGAAAAACGCAAGTGTCTGTCGAATGGATCAAGAAATGCGATTTATACATCACTTCACACCATTGCTCCATTGTAATATACATATTAAACAGTCTTTTTTAAAAAAAGAGAGAGAAATCCTGTCGTTTGTGACAACGCGGATGAACCTGGAGGTCATTATGGTAAGTGAAATTCTTTATTATCAACAGATTCAATATGCAATTAGAAAAATGTCTGTATGTGTTTTTGCCATTGTGTCATTGCAGTAGAAGCAATATACTTTAGTTTGCCCACAGGCAATTTTATAGTTTGCTTACCTGCCATTTTATGTACATTTTATAAAACATGATTGCTTACTATAAATGTTGTGTTAAAAATGTCCTGTTTATTTTAGTCTCTAATCCATTATTTTGCGTGCATAGCAAACACATTAGTACTTTGTATGTGTGATAAGTGCTAAGTAAAAACAAGGCTGTTTTTAAACTTCTGAATAATACATTCATGTTATTTGATAATGGTGGAGATTCATATGTATTTCTTTATCATATTATAAAAATTATTATATATTTGTTGTAATTTATCTCACCTTCCTAATAGCATATTGCCTTCAATGGCAGGAAGTTAAAAACATACAAAAGTGCAGGAAATTTCAGAGTTAATATGCTTATAATTTTCATCTGGTTTAATTACATAAAATGTATGAAAACCTGCTCAACAATGTAATTCCAATCTTTTTCTAGAAAACATATGGAGATAGGGAATTTTGTAAATCCCAAGGCAAGCCATTTCATGGTTGGCCCTTTTTCACTATTAGGGTCATTCTATAAGTTGATCCTAAATCTATCTTTCATTTCTCCCAGTTCTATTCTCTGTGTGTTTATTACAGAAATCTAACTGCTCTCTTAAACTGTAGTTCTCTAGCTATTATTTTACAGAGATCTTCTTGCCTTATAAATTTTCCAACTTAAATCTTCCTGAGCGATATAGAAATTATCACTGCTCCTGACTGGGTGCTACTTTTCTTATTCTAGTGAAAATTTAGTGAACTAAAATTCATCTAGCACAAAATGAATGTCACTTCCTACCCTGTTGATGATATATATATATATATATATATATATATATATATATATTTTTTTTTTTTTTTTGCGGTACGCGGGCCTCTCCCGCTGCGGAGCAGTCTCCGGACACGCAGGGCCAGCGGCCATGGCTCACGGGCCCAGCCGCTCCGCGGCATGTAGGATCCCCCTGGATCGGGGCACGAACCCGTGTCCCCTGCATCGGCAGGCGGACTCTCAACCACTGTGCCACCAGGGAAGCCCTTGATGATATATTTTTAAATGCAGTCGAAGCGTCTGTATTCTTGGCAACTACATCATGTTGTATCTTCTTTTAGCTCACTTTTGACCGGTCCACGTTAGTCCAGCCTTCTCTTAAAGCACCGAATCCCATTATACATCTCGACTTCTTTAGTATTTTTCGTTTTTTAAGGGGTTTGTGAAAGTTAGGTACAACAGTGAAAGGCCTTACTTATATTGTTAAAGGTGTATTTTTAAAAAAATATTTATACCAAGCATTTTTTTTAGAGTTCACTTGAATAAACCTCATGACATCCAAAAATTAAGTAACAGAAATTACAGGAAAATACATGAATCAAAATTTAGAGTAGTGTGTATACCTCTGAGATGAAGACAGGCCATCATTTAGAAGCATATGAGAGATTTTCATGCTATTTGTAATGTTCTTATTTTTAAACTGAGTAATGGCTTAATAGGTGTTCATTATTTCTTTCAAAATTAACATAAATATTATATATATATTCTTTAATATCTACCTAATTTTGTTGCAGTATAATTTTCAAAAAAAGGTAAAATTGTGACCTTTATGCTAATATAAAATTTGAAAATGTGTCAAAAATTTTACTCAACTCATTAATGAAGGAGAGACTCAGAAATATGTTCAGATCAATTCAAAGTATTTGAGAAGCTGTGTATTTAATAAAGGAATGTTATAATAAGATTTTCAGGGTAAGATGCATATTTAGTTAATGACATACAGGGGATTTACATATTATAAAGCATAATCCTTAGGTGGGCTTTTGTCCCATATGATATTGTAAAGATGTACCACTCAGATTTTTGGCTTGTTTTCAAGTGTAGGGGTAGTTTTCCGTAACAGTTTTAAAAGTTTTAAAAAATAAGCTTAAAACTAATAAGTAGAAGCAACATAAAGTTTTATATTTATACAAAAAGATTTCGCTCCACTTAAAATTATCATTGAAATAACCTGAATAACTCACATTTGATTAGAGATTAAGCAAGATCTTTTCTTACAATATTGCCCTTTAAGTTGTTTTTATCTGTTTAAAACTGAAACAAAAATAAGGATATTAAAAGAAAAATTAGTTAAAACTATCCTTAGGATTTGTTTTCTTTTGCATGACATTCATCTATAACACAGCTATTTATTGTGTTTTATAGTTGTGTGCCCTTGTACACACCACATGCCACTCTGAGATCTGAGGATACCAACAGAAATGTGACAAGCTAGTTCCTTTCTCTTGTTGCATTTACATTTTAGTGGCAGACAGTAAATGACACTTAAGTAAAATATGTAACAGTACTTCAAACAGTGATAAGTGTTATGTAAAAATTACAATTAGGGCTTCCCTGGTGGCGCAGTGGTTGGGAGTCCGCCTGCCGATGCAGGGGACACGGGTTCATGCCCCGGTCCGGGAGGATTCCACATGCTGCGGAGCGGCTGGGCCCGTGAGCCATGGCTGCTGGGCCTGCGCGTCCGGAGCCTGTGCTCCGCAGCGGGAGAGGCCACAGCAGTGAGAGGCCCGCGTACCGCAAAAAAAAAAATTACAATTAAATTAAAAATAGGATAATGGGAAAGAAAATATCTGGGGATGGATAGGGGAGACCATTTTTTAAATTAATTAATTAATTAATTAATTTTCCTTTTCCAGGCTTTAATTTTATTTTGCTTATGTAGTAGACAAAATTTCCTCCAAAGGAAAAATAGGTCAGTTGGAGAACATAGATTTTTATTGAAGCAATAATACATTATAGGAAAAAAGCACTTCAGGGTTATGGATCACTTTTCATTCTCAATTTTTTTTTAAACGTTTTTATTGGAGTAAAATTGCTTTACAATGGTGTGTTAGTTTCTGCTTTATAACAAAGTGAATTAGTTATACATATACATATATCCCCATATCTCTTCCCTCTTGCATCTCCCTCCCTCCCACCCTTCTTATCCCACCCTGCTACGTGGTCACAAAGCGCAAGCTGATCTCCCTGTGCTATGCAGCTGCTTCCCACTAGCTATCTATTTTACATTTGGTAGTGTTTATATGTCCATATATACACTACCGCTCTCTCGCTTTTTCCAGGCTTACCCTTCCCCCTCCCCGTATCCTCAAGTCCATTCTCTAGTAGGTCTGCGTTTTTATTCCCATCTTGCCCCTAGGTTCTTCACGACCATTTTTTTTTTTTTTTAGATTCCATATATATGTGTTAGCATATGGTATTTGTTTTTCTCTTTCTGACTTACTTCACTCTGTATGACAGACTCTAGGTCCATCTACCTCACTACAAATAACTCAATTTCATTTCGTTTTATGGCTGAGTAATATTCCATTGTATATATGGGCCACATCTTCTTTATCCATTCATCTGTCAATGCACACTTAGGTTGCTTCCATGTCCTGACTATTGTAAATAGAGCTGCAATGAACATTGTGGTACATGACTCTTTTTGAACTATGGTTTTCTCAGGGCATATGCCCAGTAGTGGGATTACTGGGTCGTATGGTAGTTCTACTTTTAGTTTTTTAAGGGACCTCCATACTGTTCTCCACAGTGGCTGTATCAATTTACATCCCCATCAACAGTGCAAGAGGGTTCCCTTTTCTCCACACCCTCTCCAGCATTTATTGTTTGTAGATTTTTTGATGATGGCCATTCTGACCGGTGTGCAATGATATCGCATTGTCATTTTGCTTTGCATTTCTCTAATGATTAATGATGTTGAGCATCCTTTCATGTGTTTGTTGGCAATCTGTATATCTTCTTTGGAGAAATGTCTATTTAGATCTTCTGCCCATTTTTGGATTGGGTTGTTTGTTTTTTTGATATTGAGCTGCATGAGCTGCTTGTGAATTTTGGAGATTAATCCTTTGTCAGTTGCTTCATTTGCAAATATTTGGGGAGACCATTTTAGATTAAGGAGACAGTTTAGGTCAGGAAAGCCTGTGTGATGAGGAGAAAAGCCAACTGTGCTAAGATCATTTGAAAACTGTAAGTTGTCTTTGAACACATAATTCTGACTGGCATAAGTGATAAAAATACCATGTTGCAACTTAAAAATTATGTTACAAATATATATCATGTCTGACAGATAAATTGAACTTATCTAATAACTGTTCAGTCAAATTTCCAAGTAGAAAAGGCTGATGCTTCTATCCTGGTGCTTCTGTTTCAAAGTCATTTGTCAAAATTTAAAACAAAATATAAACTATGACTTCAAAATATGAGTTGTGGGGATGCCACAGATTGTAATATAAGATTTAGTTTAACAAGATTTTCAGATCAAGTTGCAAAGCAAACTACTTCAATGAGTAAAAAAATGCTGTTAAAATCTTAAGATTGTGTTTATCTTCAGATTATGTTATAATTACCACTAATCTTTAGTTGGTTAAATAGAAAAATTTTTCATATTATTCTTTTTATAGTTATTGAAGAGATACATGTACATTTTAAATGTTTAAATTTTAAACCATCTAAGTGGGCATAATATGAAAAGTAAAATCTCCTCTTTATTATTATTTTTTTTTCGGTATGCGGGCCTCTCACTGTTGTGGCCTCTCCCGTTGCGGAGCACAGGGTCCGGATGCGCAGGCTCAGCGGCCATGGCTCACGGGCCCAGCCGCTCCGCGGCATGTAGGATCTTCCCGGACCGGGGCACGAACCCGTGTCCCCTGCATCGGCAGGCGGACTTTCAACCACTGCGCCACCAGGGAAGCCCTAAAATCTCCTTTCTTGCCATTGCCATAACTCCAGCTCACTTTGGTCCTTTTCTGTTTCTAGTTTGACTGACAGTTCAATCCATAATTCTAAATAATATATTA
This sequence comes from Orcinus orca, assembly GCF_937001465.1. Lineage (NCBI taxonomy): Eukaryota > Metazoa > Chordata > Mammalia > Artiodactyla > Delphinidae > Orcinus > Orcinus orca. Next base: position 129,666,496 of record NC_064562.1, read on the forward strand.
TGTGACTCTTTCAAAATGATTTATTAGGAATTGAATTGTGTCCCCGCCCCAAATTCATATGTTGAAGTCCTAATCTACAGTATTTTAGAATGTGACCTTACTTGGAAATACAGTTGTAATTAAAATGAGGTCATAGTGAAGGAAAATGGGAGCTTAATCCAACTATGACTGGTGTTCTTATGCAAAGGAGAAATGTGGACACAGACACTTCTGAGGGAGAACATCATGTCAAGATCAGAGTTATGCTTCCACCAGCAAAACACTAGCAGAAGTAAGGAGAGGGGCCTGGAACAGATCCTTCTCTAGTTACTTCAGAGAAAGCATAGCCCTACCAACATCTTGATCTTGGACTTCTAGCTTCCAGAATTAATAAGACAACAATTTTCTGATGTTGTTACTTAGTCTGTGGTACTTTGTTACAACAGCCCTAGCAAGCTAATTCATGATTTGTCATATTTATTGATTTCTTATTATGTCCTGGGCACATCTAAATTCTTTAAATGTGTTATATCATTTAATACTCACCACAGCCCTAATAGGTACCTATGACTATTAGCCCCATTGTGTAAAGAACAAAATACGAGGAGAGAAGTACTCTTCCATAGACTACAGTCAGTATGCTGCCAGGGTTACTTGCTTAACCATGCCAACAGGACATTGATTTCTTGATTCTTAAGACTCAGCTAACTGTAATTAACTTTCCACCAAAAAGCTTGTAGAATTTGGTTAACATAATCTCTCTTACCATAACCTGCAATATTTATTACTTAATTTTCAGTTTATATTTTCTATTGGTTAGCTTTTAAAAAAAATACTATATTTAGACCTCTATTTTGCAATCATTCAACTTTAGACATTGTTTCTTATCTACCCACTATATAAAATTAAGAAAATAGCATTTCTACACTTCCTTCAAACTTTCCTTTCTGTCCATCAATAGAGGAGTGGGTAAAGAAGATGTGGTACATTTATACAATGGAATATTACTCAGCCATAAAAAAGAATGAAATAATGCCATTTGCAGCAACATGGATGGACCTGGAGATTGTCATAGTGACTGAAGTAAGTCAGACACAGAAAGACAAATATCATATGATATCGCTTATATTTGGAATCTAAAAAAAGGCTACAAATGAACTTATCCACAAAACAGGAATAAAGTTACAGATATAGAAAATAAACTTATGGTTACCAGGGGGTAAATGCTGGGGAGGGATAAATTGGAAGATTGGGGCTGACATATACCCACAACTGTATATAAAACAGATAACTAATAAGGACCTACTGTATAGCACAGGGAACTCTACTCAATGCTCTGTAGAGTTTGAGCTCCCAATGACCTATGTGGGAAAAGACTCTAAAAAAGAGTGGGTATATGTATATGCATAATAGATTCACTTTGCTCTACACCTGAAATTAACACAACATTGTAAATCAACTATACCCCAATAAAAATTTTTTTAAAAAATTTAAATAATAAAATATAAATTAAAAAATTAAAAAACAAACAAAACCCCCAAAAACTTTCCTTTCTCTTTTTATCTCTCAACCTGTCTGCTCTCCTGTTACGCTTACATTGTCAAGGCAGTTAAATGTAGTAAACTGGTAAACCTGATTAAATCTTCCCAGTTTCAGATATTATTCTCTATTATATAAACATTTTCTCTAAATCCAGTAACATTATTTAATCATAGAGAAGGAAATATTATTGTATGTCACGAAGCATACTGTTTCAAATTTCAAAATCAGATGCAGTATATTTTCTTATACTTTTCCAACCAATTAAAATGTTTAATTTACCTTATTTAAAAATTTTCACTTTCTTGTACATATTCTCTTCCAAATCCCTCTTTCACCAGTTTCCTATGTATTTCCTATTATTTTGTTATTAAAAGAAAAAAATAATAAATCTCAAACATCTTGATAAAACAGGTAAGTCTCTACTGACCTCCTTTTAAGTGGGTTATTCGGCTCTTGTCCTGGGATCTCTTTTCAATACATATCTGGACTATTTTTAATTCCAATATTTTTTATTCCTTTTAGCGCTGCTTTTTTTTTCAGTTATATTTCAGCACTTAAGAAATATATCTGGGTCCTTGCATAGTGTCAGTTTTTAAAATTTTATCCTTATACCAATTGATGGGGCATAGCATTTTAGGTGGAAAACTGTTTTTCCTGAGAACTCTGCCGGACTTGGTTTTTTTCTAAAATTACTAATGAAAAGCCTGATAAAAGTCTATAAGCTTTTTTTCTTAGTTTGGGTTTCCTCAATGCAGCCTTTGAGGCAATAAGTTGATTCCAAATAGTTGATTTTAGAGGTGAACCCAAAAAACACTTGAAGGGTAGGGAGTAAGCTGTACAGAGAAGGAAAGGCAGCCGGACTAGGGAGCTTATACCACAGTTTTTGACAGGCATCAGATGTGGAATTCACTGGATGTGGAATTGAATTTCCTGGCATGGGCAGCAATGAGCTGAGAAAGTTCTCAGGCAAAGAAAGTCCAGTACTGGCAGCTGGAAGCTGGGCATGAGGCAATGTATGGCAGTGGTACGAGTGAGAACATCGTACATGGTCTCCAGCTGTGTATGCTACATCTTACATGTGTACATACACTGTCAGCTTGTATCTGTTTCCCCATTCACTCTGGAAGATTTTATGATTTTATTTTTATTCTCTAAATCTCCAAATTTCAAGAGAATGTGTCTATAAATTTATTTAAAAGGCCCTAACATTTGACAGGGCCATTTAAATAAAGTACAAAGCTTTTTTTAGCTTTGTGAAAATGTGTTCTATTATTATTTTGATTATTTCCCTTATTTCACTATCATTCTTTTCTTTTTCAGAAACTTCTATTAGACAGATGTGGGTAGATTCCCTAGGCTTTATTTTCTCATAACATATTGATTTCTTTCTAGACAATTGTGTTTTTATTTTCCATGACCTCTTTCTTTCTTCCTGCTTCTTTTTCATAGCAACCTGTTAGGTTTTACGGATTCCTTTTATTTTTTTTAATAGAAGGAATATATTCTGAGGATATTTTAGAGCTGTTTTCTTGCTCTCATCTTTGCCCATGTTCTCAAATTAGTCAAAGTATCACTGAATAGACTCTTACTATTGTGACACCTCCTTCTAGAGAAATCTCTTTCTTACTCAAGATCTAGGGAGTAGTTTTCTAACTCTCAGCAGCCACTCTGGTATTTAGTATAGATTTCAAGTACTTGTCAGGTATGCTTCATTGCATGGACTTTACAATTGTAAGTTTTTCTTTGCTTTGATGTAAATATTCATCCTCCCTTTTTCATTATTTGAGCATTGTGGTTGGATTCTAGGGAAGCATGTGGAGTAGTTCATAAATTTTTGCCCAGATTAATTCACTTTAAAGTTAATCCATAAAAAAAAATAGACACATAAATAGACACTTTTTCTGTTAGCAGATTTCTAATATAACTGCTTCTTAGCAGTTATTCAAATTAGTACTTAGTTTCAAAAATATGTTTTCTAATTATAAAAATGCTTTGTGTTCATCTTCAAAATATTTCAGAATACAGAAATATATAAAGAAAAGTGCAAGAATATTAATTCCAACACCTTGGACATAACTGCTTTAATTTGATGTACTTTATATATATTTAGAATTTTATTAGTATATTCCTCTTAAAATATTTTAATGTATATTCTTTTTATTATTATAAACTGTGATAAATGATAAAGAGATTAACACATGCTAATACCTAAATTTTTTCTGTACATCACCAATTATTTGTCTTGGTAATAAAAATCTCTGTTTTTAGTGCTAGAGTTTAAAATTTAAATATTGTTTCTAGCATTATTTATTTACCCTTTAAAGTGCAATTTCTGGTATTTGCATTGACTCTGGTCTCCATCTTTTCAATGATTTAGGAAATTCTAAATTTAACTGGTGTACTGATCACAACCAATATATTTAGCCAAGCAGTTCTTCATTTTGTAATTATGTATTTTGATTATTTCATTCTGTCGGTTGGATTACACCTTTAAGTAATTTTTTTTGAAGAACAATACATGAGTTGTATATTTTCAAATTATTTAAAACTCCCCTTTAGGTTTACAGGTAAAAGATGGCAGTGAAAATGATACACTAGGTCTAAACATTTTCAAAAAAAATTTTTCTAGCTTTTTCAATATCTGTACTGCAAAAAGGTCTGGTTCTACTTTTGTTCTCTTATTTTTCTTTAATTGGGTAACTTTCTTTGTTTCCTATATGTTTATAGATATCTTCTCTTTTTTTTTTTCTGGCAGCTCCAATTATTTGATAAATGTGTCTACACAGACATCATTTTTAGTCATTTTTAGCTGGAATATTGTGTTTGCTGTAGAATTAATTCTGTCACTGTGACAAAACAATTAAAGACCATGGTTCCAAGCCTTGGGAATGTTTGTAGAAATATTGCAGAGACCAAATAACAGAGCAACTGATTGTAAAAAATTCAGGATTTAAGCTAAATGTGCAGAACATTTCTTCTGACTTTAAAAATCTGAACCAAAACTACTTATTTTCTGGAAAAAAATCAATGGCATTATATATAATTTGAAGTTTTCATTTATATTTTAATAAAGATCAATCAAATAGACTCAGCTGGAATGATGTAAAGACCACTGCAATCTGTAAAGTATATATTAAGGGGTTATCATTTAGCTTAATTTATAATTTTAATATTTTCTACCAATGATTTCCCAAGACCTTAACATACTTTCTAGTTTCTACTTTATTCTACTTCAAATTAAAATTCAGTCTGATATTTGGCACTAATATCACTATTCCTAATTCCTTAATAACTATTTCACAAATTATACTATTGTAGTGATGGTTATTATAAGAAGGAAAAGACAATGAAATAACCAAAGATATTTGAAGTTTGAATATTAATGTTAAACAGAAATAAAAGATTTTAAAATACCTCTAAGATAACAAATATGAAGAATGGAAATTATATTTCTTTTAAAAGAAATAGCTTATTAGGAAAGAACTGTTATCATTTTCACAGGCAATTCAAGTGTAAAGAGAGAAAAAAATGTTATTATTTATAAATATGTTCAATTTGAGATATTCTTCTTCTTTGTTCTTTGTGATGGTGTGGGATTGTAGTTTAAATAAGGAGTTTGGATTGAATTTGTAGACACTGTGGCTTTTTTATATAAAGACTATGCAGTAGGGAATAATTAGAGGAGAGAGTCTACAGAGGAAACAACGAAAAATTGTTCACACATGGGGACTGAGTGGTGATACAAAAGAGCATAGATCAGAATGTTAGAATGAGTTTGGGAAATATAAATGATATTCTTCAAAGAACTACCTTAAGGAGGCTGATAAGGAGTTTTCAGAGACGTAACAGAGAGCCAAGAGATCGTTTTGGTATGGAAACCAAAGAGGGGAAAATTTTAAAAGACATGCTAAAATATCAAATGTGACTGAGAGGAGAAAAAGGAGAATTGAATTTTAATAAATAATGATTTGAAGAAGAGGTGTATTACAATCGCCTTAATTTTTAATGAAGTAACGCAAGAGAAGCTATACTGCACATAGTCTAGAGAAAACTATAGTAAGAAAATGCAGAAGCAATGGACACAATTTTCAGTGGAAAATGTGGGAAAACTAGAATAATATATGTATAAGAAGGAATCATAAAAATGTTGGTGATCCTAGGCTTATCTCAATTCAAGCCTGGAAAAATATTACATTAGCAGGAAAAAATAAATGACAAAATAATAATTCTTGATAGTTAATTTTTACACAAAATATTTCATAAATATTTTCACAGAAACTATGGCAATTTCATCATACTGTAGAATTTTTCAGATCACAATGTATGTAGGATACGACTAATATACCAATTGAATGCACACATGTAAGGATTAATAAGGTTTTATTATCATTCCAAAAGGATCTTGAAGATGGAAATGACTAATAAAGTTACATCACAGAGGGGCTTCCCTGGTGGCACAGTGGTTGAGAATCTGCCTGCCAATGCAGGGGACACGGGTTTGAGCCCTGGTCTGGGAAGATCCCACATGCCGCGGAGCAACTAGGCCCGTGAGCCACAATTACTGAGCCTGCGCATCTGGAGCCTGTGCTCCGCAACAAGAGAGGCCGCGACAGTGAGAGGCCCGTGCACCGCGATGAAGAGTGGCCCCCACTTGCCGCAACTAGAGAAAGCTCTCGCACAGAAATGAAGACCCAACATAGCCATAAATAAATAAATAATTAATTAATAATTAAAAAAAAAAGTTACATCACAGAAAAAATTTGTTTGAGTCATCTTAAATAGGATTAAAAACAAAATCCACAAGACTATAGCTAGCACAATTTATATATATTGGAAAATGATTTTCTGTCAACTTTTCTTAAATCTAACCTAAAGTTGTGGGTGCTATGTATAAAATCATCATTAATACTGCCTCAGTTTTAATAGCATCTTAGTTTTCTTGGAACCCAAGTTTGGAAGAGTTGATCAAACAATATACAACTCTCATGAGATAGTAAACTAGACTTCTTCAAATATGCAATTTTTTCTTATATTTTATTTCATGTGCCATATACACTAACAAAATTGTGAAAGTAAAGAATTTGGGTCACAGTATATTTGCTTAGATGACCAACTGTCACTCTGAAAAATGTGACTAATTAGTCACTGATTTCCAACTTCAGACAGCAGTAGACAGCAGTTCTCTGGCAGACCTTTCAAATACATAGATAGCAGAATAAATTCCCAGTTGTCCTACGAGTTTCAATATGGATTCTTACTTACCAGAGATTGAATGACAGGAAAACCACAAGGCTGTACTCCTGGCACATAGTGGTTGATAAGCTATTCTAACTGCTCATTATAACAATTTGGGTTTCTTTAAAAAACTATGAATTGAGCCTGCAAATTTCTCCCTCATCTGTAACAGCAGGGCTGCTATGAGGTTACATAATAAAATAGGCAGCTGTTAGCCTGGCTGCAAGAGGAAATGTCTGAATCAGAATTACATTTAAGCAACTTACTATCAATGGAACTACTACTAGCAAATATTTTTGAAGAACCTACATTTTATCCACTAAAAGTAGTTTCAACAAATCTTTTGACTCTCAAACATATTAGTAGGCCAGATAAGTGTTTTTCAACTTATTTTGAGTTAGTCTTTTCCATATGTATCTATAGGAAATGAGAAAGAAAAATTTTGTTAGCATGACTGAAATTCGTATACTATTCATTGTGAAGGGATAAAATGATTTCAGTAGATTCTTTCAGTAGCTGTTTTTATGGATCATTCAAATTTTTAAAACACATGAAATGGGTCAGACTTTTAAAGTCCTTTTTATGAGAAACTTGTGAAAAATCATTGAATTATTCAAATTTTAACACATATACAAGGAACATGCTAGAGTAACATTAAGAAAGGATAAAATTATTTAGTTCACTGCATGCATAGTCATTTTTGAATTTGTGTGCTCTTGCATCCTATGTTTTGGAAGAATACATTTTATGGGTATGAAATATTATAACTAATTGCATTATGTTTGTCAAAAATTCCAAATACAAAAAGTATACAATTTACCCACATGTCACTTTGTCAGTTGTGTTAGGTACTGATGGTTTAATATTACCATATATCAAAAATCAGAAGTCCATTCCAAAATCTGTCATTGCTAAATAAATGTAATGAATGAACTTAGAATGTAAGACTTTTTCTGGGCAATGTTTCCCAAAGCATGAACCAAACTTCTATATAGATAATTATCTGAATAGAAATTTAAAGGAGGAAAAGCATAATTCCATTGCATATATACATACAATATATATTTATACATATACATATATTTACACTGCACAATCAAATATATGCCCACTTAATATAAAGGAAGACAAAAATACAGTTTTAGAAGGAATTCAATTTTAGGAGTACAAGAATAGATAGAAATTCTGAAAAAAAGGCAATTTTAGAAGAAGTAATTTATCTAGATTTACATCTTAATAATAAGATTGATGGGGCAGCCTGTGCTCCTCAACAGGAGAGGCCACAACAGTGAGAGGCCCGCGTATCACAAAACAAAACAAACAAAAAAAAACAAACAAAAAAAATAAGACTGATGGCTAATTATTCTATTCATTGGAACTGAATGAGGAGGAAAGGTCATTACTCTTTTTCACTCTTGGCACCTTAAAATGTTAACGCACACACACACACAGAGGCAGGATTCTTTGGTTCTAAAGGCTGGTTTGGACGTTTATTATCATTTTCTTCATCTGGTTTCTACCAAAAGTGCTAACACCTACAGCTTGAAAATTACGGAGTAAGTAAGGAATGGTTCTTTTTGTGACACTTTTAAATTAAAATTGGAAATCACAATTTTAATCTCCTTTTTTTCTCTGATTCTTAAATGCAATAACTATTACTCATAAATGTCAGTTTCACATGGAACCAAATCTACTTAAAAATGTAGTACATTCAAAAGTGAATGTGTCTTCTTTGTTCTTTCCCACAACCTGAACAATGTTAGAATCTAAGGCATTTTGTTGTTCCTTTTAATAATATTAAACTTTAGTCTTCTTACATGTGTCATTGAATAAGCCTGCATTCAGTCTAAAATTCTCTTTAAAACATGCCTTTTCCTTCCTACTGTTCTTTTAATTTTGCACATTATAAGCCTCATTCTCTAATCCACAGGTTTACACAGGGGGTGGGGGAAATTGCAATTTTCACCCCTGTGGGAGTAGTGACTTTTTCTGCAAGCTTGTTCTACCCCTCAAGACCCAGGGGATATTGCAAAAGTGGTGTGACAGAGTGATCAGCTCCAAGTCTGGGCTACATCACATCTCAGTGCGATATACAGATTGTGTATGTATGTGATTGTGTGCACATGTGATGTGCCAGCAGACAATGGCTCAATAACTGATACCTCAACACAGGTGGAATTTATGGCTTGTAAGAGGGAACTAGAAATGGTTTTGATGTGGAAATAGGGTTTTTGCCCCCTGCAGTTAGTTGTGATGGCGTCCCATGGAGATGATAAGGGAAATAGCACAGTATATGGAGTATGAGCTATTTTGTGCAGTCTTATTAAGTTACATGGTCTTTCATTTAAGTCAATATAACATTAGGGCAAAATTAACTTGTCTTAAGCATTTCATTATATTGAAAACTTACCAAGAACACGGCTTAAAATATCAAAGAGCAGTGAAACCAAGTGCTCCAAATATATGTAAATTAAGAATGTATCTATAAAGTTTCTATACTGTAACTATAAATTATTTTAGTACACCATGTCTGGGATAAAGTTTTTTCCTAAAGTTAATTCTAGTGACTGGGCATTTATTAGACATATTGCACAAGAAAATGTGATAATAGTTAGTACAGAAAGTCTTGAATTAGGACCTGAAGATTTTGAGAGAGACAAAATATAGGTGCTTCAATGATTAATCAAAAGAGAAGAAATAAAGGGAAAACAAAGATGTAAAATTATCAACTTTCTGTATGTTCTTTCACCAGGTAATGGGGATATGGAGAATAGTTAGATATTTTCCCTAAAATATTCTTATCTTTAGTTCAAACCTCCAAAAAATGGAGAGGGAAATAATTAGCTTCATTAATAAGAAAATACAAACACTTGATTAGTGTTTTTTAAATCATTTCCCTACAAATTGCACTCATTTGTGCTAGTGTGATGCACACATTTGTGAAGTGTACAGACATCTGTGAAGTGCTATAATTGTTTTCAGTAACAGATTCTTCAGAGCTAACATCTGGTGCTCTGAAATCCCAGAATATCTGATGCTTCCATCTGGATAAAGAACTCATATTCTAGTCCCACACCCCATTTTCCCCCATAACTATCAGACTGAATCTTTTCGTTAGATCAGATAGATTTTCCATCTCTAAATTCCTTCAACTTTCTTCCTACATCCAGTAACATTGGTGGACGTGGATTCTCAAATTTCTAAGTACCTATACAATTCTTAGGCAAAGAATAGTTTCAAATCATAGGTCTATTATAATAAATTGATATGGAACACTTATGAAAATTGTGACATCATCTTCAGGCATAGTGGGCCACATATGTGGATGTCTAATATCAGAGAAGCAAAGGAGGCATTAGAAAGAAACTGGGTAAGTGCTTGACATTGCTGCTTTAAGCACTTTTCTCATTTTGTACTATCGTTGAAAAAGCACAGGTCCTGGGATGGGAAACACTTGATTCAGAATGCTTACCATTTTCTTAAAATGTGATTTTGATTCAGTTATTTAATTTCCATGAGCACCACTTTCTTGTAACGGGAATATTTTTTTATAAATGTAAAATCTGTGCCAATATTCACTAAGTGTCAGTTCCTTTACCTTCTTTCCTTCGCAGTTCCAGATATAAGTACCAAAATATGAGAACAAAAATGCTGTATCTGTATAATTTTGACATCATCAATATATTAAAAAAATTGTAATACGACTTTATTGTCAGGAACATGTGAATATCTATATAGAAAGATGTTAGTTTTTAATTTCGTTATTAAGAACTATAATATATAAGACATTGACGAAGGATGGACAAATGAACCACTACTGTATTTCCTTATGGAATTGCAGATTTTCTCACCTTGCAAAAAATATTTATATTTATGGCATTTTGTTTCTAATTACAGAATATTTTAATCATTGCAATTGTCACTAGCTAGATTTGTTAAAGGTAAAATAACATTAGGAAAACACTTTAAGCTCTTCTGAGATAAATTTGTATGGAAACAGCAACTACAATAATTATTAGAATTGTGCCAACTGCAGACATGAAAATACCAAAGAATTAATAGTTATTACTATTTGCTTCTCTACCACAAATTTGCTCATTTTGCATTCTTTCTTAAGCATGGGGTAGTTCTTAGGTGGAAAGGCAACATGTTTACTGTATTGAGAGCAGTGTGGCTTCATCACAACTTGTTTGAGAAAAATGGTGATTTAATCAACCTGAATTTGAACCCATTCTTCCATTCTGGTCAATTTAGTTTCAGTTCATTTTTACACTAGCTTGCATTCTTGACTAACTCCTCCTTATAAGAATTATGGGTATTTCAGATTCAAGATGTGGTTTTATAGGTTTACATTTTGATATTACAAACTCAACTTCTATCAATGATAGACATTAGAAATGCTCATTTGAAGAAGCTTTCTGTAGATTTCATAAAACTATTCTTGAGGACACTAAATTTTGTTTAATATATTTTACATAAAAATATGTAAATTCTACCGTATGTGTGCTGTAAATCATCTAAAATATGTATTGAAGAATCCAAATTATAGATTAAAAATAAAATAAATTATATTTGCAAACAGGACCCTGTTAATAGTATTTCTGTTTCTTTCTGAATACAAAAGGAAGGTTACTAAGTATAGCAATAGCTTCTAATTACTGCATGGGTGATCAAGGTGAAACATGGACAAAAAAGTGGAGTTTTTGAGACTTCACAACAAATTACTGAGGAGAGTTGGGAACTCTTTTTAGAGATTGTAGATGAAGTAGCAACACTCTGAAAGCCCTGCCTATTTACTGCAACAATTTTGGAAAATGTGGTTTAATAATGACACACACACTTTGGTCATTCTCTTGCAGAAAATGAAATGAGCATTGCCTTTCAGAGCAATATGACTATTGTAGTATTGCTAAAGCTTTACAGGTTTGACCATCTGTGTCTCTAAACTTGTCCTAACAATGTAAACAGCCTCTCTTGAAAAGTTCCAATACTTTTTTCCTTTACAACTGCCTTGACGATGAATAAGGACTTTCATCCTTAGTGGATAGTGCTTGAAAGACTACATCTGAAACATAAATGATCTAAAACCAGAGGTTTCATAGAAGTGGTTTCTAGAAAATTTAAGAAATAGGACAAAACCTTTACTGTACTTTACATATGAAGAAATATCTAGAAGAAATTATTTAATAAAACATGTGTGAATGCATCATACTCTTAATGTAGAAATAGGATGAAGCTCTTCATTCTTTGAAAATTAACAGGAGGCACTTTCTCCCTTTTTAACAACTTGATTTCTTTCAGGAGAGCATGACATTATTTTCCTCATCCTCCTTCAGGTAGCTATTTCATACCTTTCTTCAAAGATGCATGTCAGTGTGGCTTTTCCTAAAGCAGTTGGCTTATCCAACTGCTGGAGAAGCCACACATTTCTCAGAAATTATCTCATAAAATTACTGTTCTATCCTTTCACTATTTAATTTAGGCATTGAAATTAGATTGGTCTTTTACAAATACTCATTAGTGGGTCTAATTCTTTCTCTAGTAGTAGCCTTCACAGGAGACAGAACTGGCACAGTGCACACGTTCAAATTCTAAAAGGAACTGTTCATATTCTTTTGAGGAAATAAAAAATCATCTCCTCTTCTTCTTTAGCTTTAATTCATTTTCTCTTTTGGTTCATGAAGGGGGCACAATTAGGTAAGTTGTCATGAGGGAGAGGCCATGGAGACAAAGGGAAAGACAGTCTCATTAATTGAAATTGTTATTTCTTGCTTGTTAATTATCTGGATGCTGCGCTACCTGACTTGAGAAAAGTAGCTTCGGAAAATGTTGGGATTTCTTTGTAACATATTATTAACAAAGTTTAAATTTTAATTGAATTTTTGGTAAGTGACCTCTACTACTCCTGGCAGACACACCACATACAATAACTATAATAGATAATCCCACTGGAATCAAAGGGATTCCAAATGTCAAGATGGCAATGAAAATGGTACTCAGGCTTCTGATTTTCAGAATCAGAATAGCAAAACAAACCAGGCACAGTATACTCAGCAAGACAATGAAAATGAGTCTCCTACCCAACAACCCACCACTCATGAATATTTGAAGAAGTAATATAAGAATAAAATATCATCTTTTGTGCTTAAGTGCTGTAATATAATGAAGAATCATAGGACCTACTGCTATACCTTTGAATTAAACTCTGATTAGATGTTCTTGGAGGTAAGGAAAAGTATTATATCTAATATAATTTATATAAAAATATACCATGTCCCAATTTTGCATGGCAACTAGGTTTGATATGATCCCTGACATCTGAACGTACTCTGAGACAATATTTGGCTATTGCAACTACCCCAAACTTGCAATAAGGAGGCACTGAATGAGAGTGTGATATCATGCAGAAAGACATATCTTTTGTACCTTCTCAGGAAAGAGGAAATATGACTGTGACAGAATGAATACTGTTTGGGGACTTTACTTTTTTCCTAAAAATGTCAATTTTCTCTTATCTTATTTAAGAAGTTGTCCATCTATATTTTAATTTGTATTTCTATTTTATGATTATAGTACTGGAAAATTAATCATATGTTTTATAACTCATGGAAACAAATATTGTCAATATAATTGGTGGAGCCAGATGTATTGATCTATAGCATGGTAAAATGTTAGTGTGCAACCATAAGCATTGGTAAGAGAAAGGAAGTTGTCTATATTTAATTTCCTCAGGATAAATGTAGGGCAGATCAAAAAGTAAAAGTAGCAAGTCTTCCTAGTTTTTGCTTTCCAAATGTTTAAGCTCTTGGGGAGACTTAGTATATTTGAAAAATAAGTAAAAACAAAGAGCATGTATGCAGGCATCAAAATAGTCAGCTTCCAGCCTTGCCTTTAACCAAGATCTAATCCTTGATTGAAGAGAGACAAGCTGATAAGGAAGACAAATTTTTCTCAATTTCACTGCCACTTGTGTGGAAACCCACATCAGGGCAGAGTATTCAACCTCATTATTTGGCCCAAGGATTAAAAACTCTAGGCTATATAGTAATATGTTTAGAATATATTTTAACAAGAATGTTGTAGAGGAATAAGTCTGTTGTTCTGTTGATAAATATATTCAGTAGAGCCTTCCATTTTATGAGAGTAAATTCTACCCCAGAGGGGTCTTGGCTCTGAAGACTTTCTCTGATTAAGCTATGTGATCCATTGCTTTCTTCCTTTCACAATTAGAAACCCAAATCTGCATGCCATAAACTATTTCCCACTGCAATGACCATATTCTAGCAAATTATACCTATTTAGCTTGTAACCACTCCTTTGTATACAAACCCACCTCCATCAAAACATTTACTTTGCTTCAGCATTTCTCAAATAAAAGCTACAATTGGATTATATATTATTATAGCAAATGTGTTTATACCTATTGGGCTATGTATAAATCTATATTTAGAATATAATTATGCATACTTAAACATGAATACACATGTATTTCACATATGTACATTATGTATGACTAGGTAAACAAGCCACTAAAAAATCTTTAGAATGCACTCTATTTCCATTTTAAAATAGGAGACACTTACCAATTTCACTGATTATTGACTCAGATTTGAGGGACATTATTTTTAACTTACAGTAATTAAAGTTTCACCAGACATTTGTAAACTGCAAAAAGAATAAGCAATATCTTATTATCTACAAATTTTCTCTTTCATTCCATAATATACATATTCAAAGGGTTCTATCCTTGCTAAAATGACTAAATAATACACATTTTAGTCATTTCTTTTTCATTATGGTCTATAAAATATGCCAATTAGATACCATGCCTTTGATTCTTTTTAATTTTCTTGATTTTTTTTCCTCCTTAGTTTTAACTCAGAAGCCACTTGTGAACCTTCATTTGTGCTTCCTTTCTCTTGCCAATGCTTATGGTTGCACACTCACATTTTACCATGCTATAGATCAATACATCTGGCTCCACCAATTATACTGACAATATTTGTTTCCATGAGTTATAAAACATACGATTAATTTTCCAGTACTCTAATCATAAAATAGAAATACAAATTAAAAATACACCAGATGAAAAGATCAAAACTGCAAGACATAAATAGGTGTTTACATTATATATTGATAGTTAAGGGCATAAGCATCTGATGAGTCAGAATGAAGATATACACTCCACATATTTACTCTTTTAGAATTAAGCCATGGGACATACACTTGCCAAGGATTTTTATCACTTAATTTTGATAATATCTAGTATGTCATTAAATCAATATTTAAAGTAGTTGTACCTAATGTGAATTCCCAAACATTGTTGAGAATTGAGCTTATTGCAGCTGTTCCAGTTGTTAAGTATCTCGGTGACAAAGCTTGTGATTCATGTGATGGGAAGGAAAGGTGAGAAGTAATGCTAGTCCACTAAGCCATAAAGGGAATTATAAATTGGTCAGTAAATTCAAGGGTTCAGAGCCTATAAAAATCATTTCCAAGATCCAAAATTTGTAAATTCAGTGAGATAAAAAGATAAGAAACTTGGGCTTTAGTGAAAAACATCTGATCAAGATTTGTTAAGGTAAGGCCAGAGGAGTTCTTTGACGCAGGTTATGATATTCTTTCAAAAATTTTTGTTGGTTGTCATATTTTGTGTATAAGTGTTTTGAGTTTATAGAAACAGAGTTTGGGCAGATGTGTGTAAGGTAGCTCAATATTTTTCAAATCCATTTATCATGAAGTCAGTGTTTCTACGTGTGCTTTTATTTTCTTGGAACTAAATTTCAAGCATTTAAATTAATCTAGAGCATATGCATTCTACAAAAGAAGATGCAATTAACTTTGAAATAAGTATAAAAACTTTGCTTTGTCCAGTTATTAAAATACAAATACCTCTGTGTGTACGTATGTATGTATACATGTTTACATACATGTGCACACACTTAGTATAGTATTTACATAGTGATTCCAGGGCCATGAATAGCAAGGCTTTCTTGAAGTAAAGGTGAGACTTTGTCTCATTTCCAATCCTAGAAGGAAGGTTTCAGCACTATACTATTAAGTGTGCTACTTGCTATTGTTTTTTTGTAGGTATCCTTTATCAGACTGGACACATTACAAGATAACAAGAATTATTATAAATTATAAAAATAAATAGTATGATAGTGGCAGAAGAATATGCAAATGCAATCTGTGCATATACAGACAATTAATTTATCAATACAGATGAGTGGAGAAAATATGATCTTTTCAATAAGGAGTGCTGGGCCAACTGAATAGTCTTATGAAGGAGTAAATAAATCTTCACCTAATAACTCATACAGTATAAAAATATTAATTAGGTGGATTGTAGATTTAAACATAAATTGTAAAATAAAGCTTCAACAAGTTAACATAAGATAATGTCCTCATAACCACTATATAAGCAAGGATTTGTTTATATGACATAAAAAGACCTAACAATAATAAAAAGATTTATAAATTCAATACCTTAAGAATTACAAAGTTTTGTTCATCAAAAGACACCATTAAAAAAGTGAGAAAGCAAATATCAAGTGAGAGAATTTATTTCAATATTTACACTAATTACTGGTTCCCATAATATTCAAGAACTCAAACATGTTATTAAGTAAAAGAGAACTTAGAAAAAAGAGGCGTGAGAAAACATATAAGAGTACACCAATGACCACTAACTATATGAAAAATTGTTCAACCTTATTAGTAATCAGGGACATGCATATTAAAAGCACAGAGATAACAATACGAACCCCCAAGAATGGCAAAATGAAAACAAAACAAAATAAACCAACTGATATTATCAAGTGTTGCCAAAGATGTAGCAATGTTAACTCTCTTGCACAGATAAAGGAAATGTAAATGTGCAATTTATTCAACTATTACTGAAAACTTCTGAACTCAATTTACTTCATTTGAAAATATAAAAGCATTATGACTTAGCAATTCTGCCCCTGGGTAGACAACACATTTGTGTATATAGACGCCTACAAACAGGTACAAGAATGTTCATAGCAACATTATAAGGAAACCAATAAGGAACTATTGGTGAAAACCCAATTATTCATTATTACTGAAATGGATAGATAAAATTCGATAAATTTGTTCACTGTAATATTAAATCACAATTAAAATGAAAAAATTACCTCAACACTTAACAACAGAGATGAATTTCATAAACATGATGTTGCATAAAAGCTAGATATTAGCTATATCTATATCTATGTATATTCTGTAGTTTATGTATAATTACACAAAAGTACTACACCAAATGTGTGTTTATATGTATGTATACATATAATAAATGCACTGTGTATATTTTATAGTCTGTATTATATAACATATAAATATGTATGTATATTATGTGTCAAGTAATGTTAAAATCAAGATAGTAATTACCTTTGGGAGAAGGAAAGAAATATTAATTTGCAATTGAGAAGGGGCAAGATGGCAACTTTCTGGGTTTCTGGAGTTACTTTATTTCTAGAACTGAGTGGTGCTCAGTTTGTGATAATTTATTGTGCTGTGCATTTATACTTTTATGCTTTTCATCTCAAGTGAGACATCTTAAGTGAGTTTGTTCCCCGTGAATTTAAGGTTCTTTCTTCGTCACAAAAGAATTCAGAGATGAAGTGATAGGTAAGAATCAGATTTATGTAGAGAGAAACACACTCCACAAACAGAGTATGGGCAACATCAGAAGATGAGAGAGAGCCTGGGAGAAACACACTCCACAGACAGTGTGGGCCATCTTGGAAGGCAAGAGGCAAGAGTGTTCAAAATATGACATGGTTAATTTTTATGGGCTGGGTAATTTCATAGGCTAATGAGTGGGAGGATTATTCCAATTATTTGGGGGAAGGGGCACGGATTTCCAAGAATTGGGCCACTGCCCACCTTTGGCCTTTTATGGTTAGCCTCAGAACTGTCCTGGCGCCTGTGGGTGTGTCATTTAGCATATGCAAATGTATTACTATGAGCATATAATGAGGCTCAAGGTCCATTGGAAGTTGAATCTTCCGCCATCTTTGACCTAGTTGCTTCTCACTAGTTTTCATCATGTACTATAGCTATGTCATTCTTTGAAAAGTTGTGCCCTGCCCCATTCCCTCCTGTTTCAAGTTTACAAAAAGCAATAATATTAAAGGGAAAGTTAGATTCATACAAACAAGGCCTGGAATGAGGGAATAAAGGGAAGGGAGCAGGAAAGGAGTGAGCAAAAGGCCCCAACAACAGAAGAGGAGACTGGATGCCAGACTGGCAGACATGGTGGAGGGAATTGCTAGCAATGGCAAATGACCTTTAAACCTGCAGCTAGTGTGAACAATTGAAAGTATCCTTCTGATTCCTCTCTAAAATAATAAAAGTTGGTCATTGGTTCAATCAATAGCAACTGCAGTTCCTTAATTTGACTTAAAAAAAAAAAGCTATACAAATTGAATCAGAAAAGTCCTTGCTCTCAAGGGGTCTTACAGGAGAGAGAGGTATAAACATGATTTTTAGCTAGAAGAGTCTCAGTGTTCTCTAGTCCTGGAGGTGGCCTGTGGTGCAGAAAGTTAGCCTTTCAGTGTCATTTAAATTATTGCAGGAAGGGTGTGGTTTCACATCTGAATGACATTTCAGAGCTAATGTATACCTATTGTAGTAGATTCAATAATATTTATAAATTTCGTTATAACTACAATTAGTTATTATGGCTGCCATTTAAACATAACTTTGAATTAACCACTGTTGCTACTATAACCATCATTATTACAAAAATAACTCTAACTATAACTAGCTGATATTTATTATTGAGAATTAATTCTTTCCCTCCTGAATCACACTATAAATAATAACAAGCTTTTATGGAACACTTACTGTGCACCCTGAACTATTTTAAGTGATTTATGTGTATAAACTATTTTAAATTTTACTTTAATCTTCTAATTGTTGTAAAAGGTTAATGAAGCAGCTACATTTAGTTTTCTATTTTAGAGATTAAGGAGCTAAAAAACAGAGAAATACCTAAAACTAATATATTCCACAAATGTATCATTATAAATAATTTGCATTGAAAGTGGATTTCTAAAAATATATACTGCTCTTCAGAGCCTAGAATATTAAGTAGCAAATCATTTGACTAAAGAAACAAGCAATGCTTGCTATATATCTGTTGGGCAAAAGTTTATGTACTCTTGTATATATTGTGATATACAAGCATTCTAAACCTCAGCAGAAAGAAAGGTGAACTCTTAGGTACTGAATTTCCCAGTGGTGTCCTAGGAGTCCAACATTATGCTACCAGAAGGACTCAGTGAGGGGCACAGTATTCTTCCTTACTTGAGTATGACATGAATATACTTTGGAATCTGTTTTCTATTTCGATTGCTGATAATCTTATGACTACACACTAAATTAATTTTTCATCTTAAATATGTAACTTTTGGCAGGAAGGCACCTATATTGAAAAAGATTCTCCTATAAGGTAGTAATCTGCCTCCTATTACTTTACCTTCTGGAACTAGTCCATTGTCTATTCTTGCTTTTTGCTATTTTAATTATAAAAAATGATTTAACATTCTTGGAAGAAACCTACTGTATTCATCATGAAAATGTCTGGAAGAAAAGCTGCAGCCATCATATCGTATTTCACCTCACAGTTCTAGAAGACAGAAACCATAATTGTGCTATCATCGTGCTCTGCTGTAGCATAGTTCCTAAATGATTCACTTTTTTTTTTTTTTTTTTTTTTTTTTTTGCGGTACGCGGGCCTCTCACCGATGTGGCCTCTCCCTTTGCGGAGCACAGGCTCCGGACGCGCAGGCTCAGCGGCCATGGCTCACGGGCCCAGGCGCTCCGCGGCATGTGGGGGTGTTCCCGGACCAGGGCACGAACCTGCGTCCCCTGCATCGGCAGGCGGACTCTCAACCACTGCGCCACCAGGGAAGACCTAAATGATTCACTTTTATGAAAATATATTTTTTCAACACTAGTAAGAAAATTTTAAAAAGCAATAAGCATGACCTCATCTTCTTCCATTAAGCCTATAAGCCAATACAGAGCAGGGAAGTGTTCTTAAATAATGCTATTTCATTCCAAACTTGAATAGCACAGGGAAGATTATAGAATAGAAAGCCAAAAGGCATAAAGTTAAAGCTCATTACTCACTACATAGTCCAAGATACAAATATGAGGGCTAGACATATTCCAAATAAAAATGTCATATAAAGTCAGTAATTCCATCTAACATGAACATAGAATCTAATAAATAAATACAAATACTGAAGGAAAATACTTTTTATAATCTCTTGCAATTTGTGATATTTGGATCTAAATTAAGTCATTCTATTTAACTTTCTACAGGCAAGGAAGAGTATTCTGCAAATCTATAAGATAAACGGAAACTTGCAAGAAAACCATCACTCGTAACCTACAGCCACAGCACAGGCATATTAAAGCCTGTTTCCAATACACTGGTGCAGATCTTGACTTGGGAACATTTTTCATTATCTAGACAGATGATACTACAAGTCAATTTAACACCTTGGCCATGAAAAATCTCACTCCTTGATCACACTGTGATAAAAATAAGAAGTACGGAGTTAACACTTCTGAAAACAGTGAAACTGTTCTGAAAAGAGAAGCTGCTTCATACAGAGATTTGTTTCCTGTTTTTGAATGTTTTCTATTTCCTTCACATCAACTTTCATGCTTTCTAAACAGAAAGAAACCAGATAACTATTATTTAAAAGAATAATATTTAAAAGAAAGAACTCTGTGTATTTACTAACACAAATACATGAAAATGACTTATCCAACTGGGTGATTACTTATGAATCTCTAACATAAATGTAATATTTATGTATTTTAGTTTTTATCACAAGTAAATGGAATATTCAATGCTCGCCCATCTTGGATTTTGTGAATAGGTATGGCACCTGAAAAAGTCATCCAATTGCTGTATAAATAGTTTATTCCAAAGTTTCTAAATATCTTTCTTAGTCATGAAGCTCAAGCCACGTCAAAAGTTATGTGAAATTTTTTATTTTTCCCTTTTATCTGTCAGCATAAATTAGTATTTGCCAAAATAATAATTGGGGCAGCTAATTTAAAAATTAAGGATAATAGTCAAAGTTTATAATAAAAGAATTCATATATTTAAATAACATTATACAAATACATTATCATTACTGTAAACCTTTTAATATAACTCTTTAAGTAAAAGAAAGTCATTTCCTTTCCATTATCCATTAGATTGTTTCTCAGAACAACCCTCTGATGTAAATAGTGCTGGGATTTTCAAGCTTATGATAAATGAGTAACTAATGTTCACTGAAAGCAAAAATGACTTGCCCACTGTTGGAAACCAGTTCTCCACGGGTCTCTTGCATTTCTGCTCATCTTCCGAGCAAAGCGTTGGTGGGCTTTATTATAGACTCTTTTCAAGGATTTTGTATAGTAAGCAGCCTAGGATGAGATTTCACTACATTCTCACTGGAATGAATAAAATTGAAAACACTGAGAGTACCAAGTTTTGGATAAGATAGAGAGAAACTACAACCTGATTTTAGCATGGAAGACATACTGAGGCTGGGCATTTAGTCTGTTTCATGGTTCTATAATCCTTATAATCATAAATGATTTTTAGCATAATCTGACCTTTAACTGTGGATGATGTACGTCTCTCTATATATGTTGTCATAAAGACTTTCTGGCTTCCGAGATATGCCTTGAATTGATAGCTGATTGATCTGAATCTGTCACTCTCTTTTTTTGAAGTAAACGAGTGTAAGCAACTGCAAAATCTTACAGTTTTTGTAACTGTATAAACAGTTACAAAAACTGTATAAATCTCTAAATCCATCCTTCAGTATATTTTTCTTTACAGAGTGTATCATGCTAAGTTCTGTATAAACACCACTGCTCCATTAAATTGCAAGCGTTACAGTTATTGCTATGAGTAATAAACTCTTTCTTGTCTCCACCCGAACATTACTGTATCTTCTGCCAGTGCCCATAAAACTGTGGCAAGCTAACTTTTTAGCTAGCAAATAGGGTAAATCTCAGACCCTTTCCGGTCCTTGACAGCTTTGGTGATGAAGATTAGCTGCTGAAAGAGAAATGGCTTTCTCAAACGAAAATAATAATGGCCATTTGGGATAGGAGATATGAGAAAACTCCCTGGGATGTGGCGTGAAGGATCTTGCCCAAGTTGTTGACAAAAAGATTGGTATAGGGGCTCTCCAGTGTCCTACCTGCTAGTGAGTATTGAAACAAGAGGTGCTTTGGATATTACACATTCTCTTGGTAGGAGGAGGAAGGGTCAAGGAGTCCCTAAAGATGAAATAAATCTTATCAGCAATGAGGATGTGGATTGAAAAGTTTGCTTAGATAAGTCAAGGCAGACAATGCGCTGCTCAAAACAGAAAGTAAATGTAAAATCTTGCTTGTGGAACAATCCCTCCTTCTGTACACCCTACTCTCTCTTTCCCTCCATTCCAACATCAGCTTCTTTATGAAAAAAGATGATTAAAAAATGGGACATATATGCCTGTCCAAGTATGTGGAAGGACTTAAACTTGGATAGCCTTGCTGAATACAAGTACCCAACAGATCATCTTACTCAGCTCCATGGTGTGTAGGGCTTACCGGTTTCAACACAGTGAGTTTGTGCAGGGTTCACAGTATGGGAAGAACCTAACATGACATTGAGGGTTGAGCCCTTTAAGCTACTTCTATGTTCTCTTTTTGTTGCTTCTAGGTCTGAATATACAGTAGGAATTGATGTGTTATGTGCTTTTACTTACTCATCCCATAAGTGAAAGAGGAAATTATTCCTCCCAGGGAAGAGCTACAAGTATAGAGGTGTTAGTAAGACAAACTGCCCTTCCTATTGCCACCAGTGAGGGATGGGTCAGGATTTAGTGCAAACATTTCTACCTTATGATTTCCAAAGTTTTCACTACATAGATGATATCCTATTGGTTGGTAAGTTAGAAGCCTCTGTCTCAAAGTTACTGACTGTGGTGTTATCACAGCTTTAGCAGAAAGGGTACCTAAGTAACCCTGGAAGAGTTCAGGGGCCTGATTGCCATGTAGTTTCTTAGGAATATGTAGGTTGATTCACCACTCTATCCTTCTAGCAGTGGTAGAAGTACTGCTGTCTCTTCAGCTCCAGCAACCACAAAGGAGACCCATCAGTGCATTGTACTACTTATACAAATCTCTGTGACGTTTTTGCAAACTGGAGACTCCATCGAAGTGGCCTCCCCCTTTCAGCCCCATCCCTTGGTGTTTAGGACTTGCAGCCTCACTGACATGGCTATTCTTTTGAAAAGTAGCTATTAGCTTTCTACTGAGCTCTTGTTGAAATCAAACACCAAAACCGTAGAGACCTCATGACTCTCTGGCCTGATATTTCCATATTGGGGTGAGTCAGCTTGTACTTAATGACTAAAAGAGGAGGAAGTGTCTCAAAAGTCTTGTTATATGTGGCAGTTATCAATTTATTGCCTCTCAGCTCTAAATCCATCCTTCAGTATATTTTTCTTTACAGAGTGTATCATGCTAAGTTTTCTGGCTAAATGGCACTGGAGGCACACTGAAGCTGTTTCCAGCTGCTGCTCAGTGGGCCAGGGTGGGAATGTGAGGACATCTGGTGGAGCTCTCCCGCAGCGCCACATCCAGAATGTTCAGTCCCTAGGCGACCTTGCCGTGATGGAACAACCTTCCTGTGACCCTCTCAAGATGGAAACCAGTATACCGAGAGCCTCTTGGATACAGTAGCACCATGATTCCCAATGCAGACCAAGGCCCAGAGGGTCATCACCAGGCCCCTACTGTTACCACTTTGCTACCATTCGCTGGCTTGCATCCTGAGGAGTTCCCAGTGAGCAGCCAATCCCTCTGCAGAATCGTGTGCATAACTTATTGCATGAACCACCCTAATCTCTGCAGATCAGTATACATTCACGTGTGCCCCAAAACCCTATTCTCTCTGCACACCTACACTAACAGTTCCTCATCCCCTGACACCTTGTATGTACTCTGGAGGATTGTGTCCTGTTTGCCTAGCAACTGCTGACCAATTCTGATCTGAGAAATACAGTGAATTTCTCTGCTATCCAGCGGGTTGAACCAGACCTTGGTCAAAACCCTAGCCTTAAAGTCCTGTCCCAAGTTTGTCCTTCCTTGGGTTCTGACCCTCATTCCTAGGGTACTGATAGAATTTCCTTATATCTTATCATCATTTGTTTGTCAGTATTTAATAATTCTTTATATTAAACATTGCATATTTAACCCACTGTGTGGAGTCTATTTCCTAATTGAACCCAGAGTGAGATAGTATATGTAAGAATGCAGTTAGTCTGGTCCTGATGACACTGGTGCTTTACATGAAAAACTGCAACTCTCCTTCTGGGGAAAATGTATCCCCACCCTACCGTCTACAACAAAGCTACAGAGTTTTAGTGAAACTGAATAGTCAGTTGGGCTGTTGCCAAAAGTCTAGGTGTTTGGTCTCCCACTGGGAAAACCACAGACTAGTAGATTAAAGAATCCCTTCAGGGAGCCATAAACTGTGTAAAAAATTATGGCTAGTGATTGAACTGTCCGCATCACTCAGTAAGGGCCCGTTCTCTGATGAGGTTGGAATCAAGTTACTGATGAAGCCTGACTCTATGTCTCTAATGCAGAGATTTCCACTGTATGCTTAACTTGTGGCTCTTTCCAAAAGTTAGCCTCCTTGTCTCCCAGTGTTGGGGGTGGGGTGCGGAAAGCCACACATCACATGAGCACTGCCCATTCACCTCCTAGCAGGTTGACCAATCGTACCTTGGACGTCCTCTGGGGTAATCAGTGGTGCAGCACCACTACTGACTCTGTTCAGATAATTGACCAACTAACCAAAGTCACATCACTGTGATCCGTGAATCTAGTCTGTGTCATGTGTTTGACTTTCTGGATCACTTGCAATATGACAATGATGGCTCTTTTATCCCTAAAATGCCAAAGATCTGATAGTCTGACTCTACCACCCTAACCTTCTCCTGTCCACATACTCCTTAGAAAGGCATTTAGTCAATGAGTGTGTCTGCTCCCATAACAGGATTCTTTCCTCTTGGCTGCTTCATAAATAATGATCACAACAAAAAAGGTGGGGGATTAGAGGGACTTTATAAAGCTACTTTGAACATTCAGGAGACTATCCTGACCATTTCTGGGCATAATGCATCTTTTCATCCACTACTGGCAAACTCGACGCATCAAGTAGGCACATGTCCCAGATGGTAGCCTCATCAAAAGTAGAACAGATAATTCAAACAGATTTCTGGTTATGTTTTATAAAAGTTCCTGTGTCCCTCTTGAAGGTGACCCTTCCAGACAAAAGGTCTGGGCTCACATAAAGGATAATTGGAAAAATTGTGAATTTACACCTGCTAGAATGGAATACCAGATTTTGTGGAGGTGGAGGTAGAGCAAGAACCCTAAACCTGCAGAGGGAACATCTTAGACCCTGGGAAATATGGGACAGGGAAGGCCATTAGTGTTATTTTGTCTTTGAGAACTGTCCCTGAGGAAGACAATCAATGCTTGTAAGAATGCAGTATCTAGCAGTTCTTGAGTTCCCAGGTTTATTTGCACTGTCATTACCATGTATGGCCGTGTGGATCCAATTACAGTGCAGCAGTTAGACTCTTTTTGTGTCTGAGGCTTGTGCACAGACTCTTCCCAGCTCCTGGACTTCATCAGAACGGTAATGGGATCTGTGATGAAAGGGCCTTCTGAGCTGTTACACATCCTCTTAGGGACCTGTCATCTTGCTCACTTATCAACGGGGTTACAGAGTTGTGGAACAGGCACTGGGCTCTAGAGGATGAAAACATTGCCACCTACTATTTTGTGGATGGATGTGCTCCCAGAACCTCTCCTGGATGGGCCAGTCACACTGTATGGGGGACATTTTATTGCCTGAGAACTGTTGTGATAATTTATTAATAAATTCTATGGATGGAGAAAGAAATTCTGTGGATGGTGCAGCTTTTTCAAACTGGTACAAGTGCAGTAAATTTAATTGACTGCTATGTCTGCCATCCTGCCATACAATTCTGACCATAATTTGATTGCTATTCCCATTAATCTTAGCAGAAAAGACAATCAGAAACTGCAGAGATAGTCCAGCTTAAAGTACCTATGGAGGTCTTCTCCAACCATACCTTCCATCATTCCTTTGGGTGCACAAATGCCACCTGGCTGGTGGCATAGACAAACAGAACAGGTGGGCCTGAGTGACAGGTGGGCCTGAGTGACAGGTGGGCCTGACTGTCTAATTCTTCTTCCCCAACGGAAGAATTAGACTCACTATTCTAAAAGGAACTGAAGCTTTTAATGCATTTTAGCCAGTGGGTGACCATGTGGCAAATACTCTCAACCTATGCCCCCCCTTTGCAAGTCCTACCTGGGGAGCCCCAATAAGTGTGAACAGCACTTTCATTTCAAGAGTACTCTTTGCCTCCTTAGCACTCTCAGTGTGAAAATCAGGCATTAAATTGCCTGTCTTGACTTTCATCTTATGTGGATTAGACATCTTTAAGTGTTCAAGGAAATATCACCTCAACCTTGGAAGGCACTTTTGCAGCCTCAACTCACTGGCCAAAGTTCTAATGGATGGTGGAATTGCCCTAGACTTCCTCCTTGAAGGTCAAGGTGCAATCTGTACAATCCTCAGAACAAGTGGAAATTTTCAGTACATTCATGTGGGTTTATATGGTGGATATTAAGGGTTTCACAAATTTGCTCAGCCAGGACTCTGAAGGGCATGGCTGAAGTCAATACTGATGATCGGCCTCATCCTGCTGCTTGGAGTCCTGCCGATTGCAACCTTAGTTCAATGTTGCCTGAGGCAAATTGATCAAATTTGATTTCAGCTCCTGTCTGACAGATGAATTAAAGTAGCTGAGAGAGTAGTGTGCTCATGGCAAAATTTACCTAAAGCCAAGATGGCGTAGAAACATGGAGTGGTTAATCTTGGAAGATAATTCTCCTTGAGTCTCTTATGTTTCTGTTCTTCTTCTAAGCACAGGCTTTTTTCTGGACTATCTTTTCAAGGATCTTTGTATAGCAGACATTTTAGTAGGATAGTGAATAGTGTTTCTCTCCAGACAGAGGACAGATTTGTTTCCTGATGAAACTAATAAAAACAATGTCTCCTTCCTGGGCACTGATTGGCATGTTTGCTAGCAGCCTATCTATACAACTGGGAGGTTTTCTTAGCTGGAAGTCACTCAGCTGTGATGTAAACTCACTGCATGTACAGCCTCCACCTGGACAATTCCACATCATCCCCATGGAACTTGGAAGTTAGGGCAACCAATGCCAACATGAAGCTCATGCTGTCTGGTGTTCTGAGTAAAAGTCTTTGTGAGACCAAAACATTTCATATTTTCTGCCAACATACATGAGATTGGGCAGCTATATTGTTAGCTTGCAAGTAGGCAAACCTCATACCCTTCACAGATCTTGATATCCACATTTACTCCTCTACCATCCAAAGGAAATAGGACTAGAACTCGGGTCTCCTATTTTCCAATAATGTGTTCTTTATGCACAGCCATGACTGTTACCCCTAAAGTGTCCAAGAAGAATATATACTCTACATGTATTTTCTGACAGAATAAAAAATATTTCATGCATCCTCATTTCTAACATGTATTTAAGAATAATTTTTTTTCAATGAAGAGCAACCTCCGGAGTTTCACTGAAATTGTGTTTTCCTGTAAGAAGAGTTCACCACACCAGTGTTGACCTTAAAATTGGGAAGCTTATTTTTCTATTCCAAATTTAAACTGAGAGATTAATCAGCAACAATAGGGCTGTCAGGGAAAACAGCATGCTGAAGTGAAAGTAGTTTTGGTTCTTTGAATTATAGGGATTTTACTTTGTTACAAGATTTATACACAACCTAAAGCAAATTAAAAATATATTTCCCAGGTGATTAATCTGCAGTCTTTGGAAAAAGCAATGCAGACTTGAAAGTTTTTGATAGAAACTTTGAAACACTGTGTTCTGCATTTATATGTTAGAATTCTAACAGAATTCAAGGTATAAACTTCTCATAAAATCTACAATAGGATTATCAATTCTTATAATTAGCAATATATATATTGCTTATAATATATATATAAGTATATTTAATGATTAATTAAAACATTATTGATTTTATGACATAAGATTATGGTATTATTACATGTTAATAATCATCATGTAAACAAAATAAATATCTACAGAGACATTTTTGGTGTATATTTATCACAATTCATGTATAAACTTGTTTCTTTAAAAAGTGTAAGTTAATTATGAGGAAAATTGACTGAGGACAACTTTAATAAAACTAACCTGATAAAATACATTTTATTTATTTTAATGCAAAGCCAGTCTAAATCAGCTAAGTCTAAATTATAAAATAAGCTTAACAGAGCTACAAAACAACTTATATATATATGCATTAGCCAATCTAAATTAACCCAGCCAAGTATTGTTTTGAAGAGGCCCTTAGATACCTGGAGTTAATTTGAAAATGAAGAAGAAATTGCTTAAGAACATCACATAGCAGTTGCTGTTCAAGACAGCTATGTATTGGGTTGGCCAAAAAGTTCGTTCAGGTTTTCCATAAAATGTTCGCGAAAAGCCAAACGAACTTTTTTGGCCAACCCAATATGATGCCTGTGAACTCACCTCCTCCTAAGAGTCTATAGCTACACATGGAACAACTTCCTCTTATAAAAACCTACAGGCTGACTGAGTAATAACTACACATTAGGCAAATGAGAAGAAAATCACATCAAAGTGGGTAGGAAAGGCTAGGAAACCATCTCACCATATACCCAACCCCCAGTGCGGTGTCCCACAAGCAGGAGGGAACTCAAACCCTGGAGCCTCTCCCTGAGGACTGAAGGGTTCAAACCCACTCCTCAGGCATTCTAACTTTCAAGACATACACTGGAGAGATAAGCTCCCCAAATATCTAACTCTGAAAACCAACAGGGCTCATGTTCCTAGACCCACCAGACTCTTGTGATCTTAGAAGCTGCTCCTAAAGGGCTTTTGCCCTCGGGCTCACCAGGCCCAGGGCCCAGCTCAGAGGCAGCTGATTGCACCCAGACTTTAAAGTGATGGATGTTCACCTGATTATATTACAGTGTCGGCCTGAGGAGCATGGAATCTAATTTAACACACACATCTAGGAACCTGCTGGAACCCTCTCAGGGACACAGACTGACAGGTAACTCTTCCAGGTGAATAAGCTTCTCTGTAAGAATTTTTACCTGTTCTCCCAGGTACCAAGCTGATCCTCTAACAATCAATTTGCACTGAATCAGGCTTTTTCAAATGCCAATCTGATCATCTCATTCTTCAGCTGCAAATATTTCAATGACATCTTATTGTTCCCTGAAAAAAAACAAAAAACAAAGTATGACTTGAAAAATATCATGATCAAACTCTACTTATTTTGCCACATCTTTTACCACTCACCCATGTTCAGAGACACCTGTGTCTTTCACAAGTTCCTCACGCTACCTGGAATAGCCTTCCAAACTTCAGACTTGAGCGTGGCTAATTTCGCTTTACTCACTTTGGATGTCCTCTCCTCTGTGAAGCTTTCATCTGTCAAACAACTTAGTTAGGTACCCTTTTGATATGTTTTCATAGAATGTTGTAATTACTTCCATCATGCCATAGAATCTATTTCATAGATTATGAGCTCCTTAGGCTGCCACATAACAGGTGCTCAAAAAAAATTGATACATGAAAAAAATGTAACTGATAAAAAATCATAGGTACCTAATTCTTACCAGATTTATCCATCTATGCAGATATATTGAAACTTTAACTAAGTGTGGAAGAACCTTCTGATCTCCAAATCAATAGATATTTACTTTCCTTTATGATCTTACAGTTCTTACTAGTCATCAGTAAGGCCTGGTGTTTCACATCAAAATTACACCATCTCAGCTGATAGTGTCAATAATACCCACATTTTGCCAGGTGAATGGCTAGCACTTGGGTAGTGTTTCTTACTAAAATAAGAAAGTACCATATTTTTCACTAACACTTGTGGTTTTTTTTAAAAATTCCAAAATAGAACAAAATCTTGGCAGATATTTCTCTAACATAACAAAGAAAAATATCCTTAAAACAAATGCTTCAATGGTCATGAGAAATTTTTAATATAAGATGAACAGCTGGGCATAAGGAAATTGTGGTGAATTATAAAAATATTTGGCATATTGTTGCAATGTTTTATTTGGTTAATGTGAATGTTTTATTTCTAAGGTGGTAATTAAACCAATACAAGCATTGAGTTTATGTACCTGGCTCTCTGTAACATCATAAATGTATTTTCTAAAGTCTTATTTTTTTTCAATCTCTCTATTGTAGAGCACATCAAGAAACTTTTAAAATCATTGTTTTAATTTTCTGATTGCCAATTATTGAAGAGTGGGTAGAAATTTCTTATGATTTTCAAAATAGAGACTTTTTGTTGAAAGAATGCTTATAGTCTAAGGTTTCAACAAATCACTTTGATATTTACCTTTAAGACGACACACAGAACATCAAGGCTGTAAAGGATATGAGCTAAGTAGGTATCTTATTGCTCTCATTCAGCTTTAAGTGAGGTAGAAGTGTCTGCATATACCCTTCCCTTCCAAATGCTTCTCTTCTTTCCCAGTTCTGGTTCAGTTTCATGTTAGTCATGTGTGACAGGGACTAAAAATATTAGCACAGGTGAGTTTAACACAGGACCATA
This sequence comes from Orcinus orca, assembly GCF_937001465.1. Classification (NCBI taxonomy): domain Eukaryota; kingdom Metazoa; phylum Chordata; class Mammalia; order Artiodactyla; family Delphinidae; genus Orcinus; species Orcinus orca. Next base: position 129,697,055 of record NC_064562.1, read on the forward strand.
ATTTAGCATTTAAGGGCATGGCTTCTAGAGTTAGGCCTGAGGTAAGACTTGCTGCTTACTGTGGGTCCTCTACAAGTTATTTAACCTCTGTAAACTTGAGTTTCCTCATCTGCAAAATAGGAGTAATAATTAAACATACCTCACTGGATTGTTGTGAGATTAATGAGTTGATGAATGCAAAACATAAAGACGAACACTGCTAGTGGTGAGTATATTTGATCACAACTTCTGCCTACCACGCCCCCATACTCAGGAGGATGGTATTGCTTTTTCTACCTTTCAATTCTCCACAAACATCCCACCTCAAAATTTCAAATATAGATGGCATGTTTTACTTTTTCAGGGCCTCATCAGGTAGGTTGAAGTCATGAGTGAGAGGAGATCTAGATCAACTGAAAGCCTAGAGGAATTACATTGGAAAATGTAAGGGAAGGGAAAGGCAGAGGAAGAGTCCAGAGATTAGTCAGAGAAATTTTGACTATGGGTAAGCAAGAATTTTTGGAAGCAGCCACATTGTATGCGAGAATTATTACCAGAATAGGAGACATGGAGAAGGGGTAGGGAGTAATTAAATAAATTTTACTGAATTGTGGAGATGTCCTCTTATTTAGATATTTCTTTTGAATTTCAAAAAATAAATTATCTTATTTTTTGTTGACCATACATTCTTGAATGAAATAGCCAACCAACGTAAGAAGAAGGTATTCCAACTCTATGAAGGTTACATATACATATATGTAAGTTGTACATCAGTATTGCTGCTTGGAAATTTCCTAGTTTAAAGATAAACTAGAGAAAGTCTACAATTACAATGTAAGATTGTTTGAAGCAACCACAGTCTTTATCTGCTCCTCTAAATCTTAGCAATGTTGTAACATTGAGAGCCCCCCCACTTTCTATCATAAATGTCTGATAAAACCATTCTATTTTGCTGGACTAAGGGTGCTTTACTCTGCATCTTCTTCTGTAGTGGGCCAGCGCTTTAGGGACCACCTCGGATTTTTCACAGAAGAGAACACATGAATTCAACCTACTGAAAAATATTTTCCTACTGAACCAGACATCTTTATTATGCTTCTTCTCGGTGACATAAGCAAATATCTCCACTGGCTCCAGCACAAGTTTGATTATGCTTAAAAGTATTGTAGGGTTGTACCTACAATGACATGATTTGGAGTCTAAATGACCTAGTACTTATTCCTTTCCTTGTCATAGTTGCATGCTCTTATACAGAATTTTCTGTCTTCAACAGTGAAAACAGTACAAGATTCAGTAAGAAATGTTTTTGGATGTTACAGTTGCCATTCCAAAAGAGAGGGGTTAAAGAAACACATTGCTTAAGGAAGCAAATTTCTTGATTGTCTTCTCAATATATAGCACTGCAAGGCATTATTCGCAGGAAAAAGGGACAAAAGGGAACAAATTACATTTTGAAATTTATAGAATTCATACTTTGGGTCATTAGAAGCATAGTGGCTTTTCAATTTTGACAGTGTTTTCAAATATAAGTATAAACAACATAAATAAACATCATTCCATCATTAAAAAAGTCAGATTATTAAGTCTAAAGATGTGTATTCTTTCCTAGAGCTTTAAGACTAGAGGGAAACATTGCACACAATAAAATGGCTGTTTAAAAATATATAATAGTAATTTCATGTAGATCAAGTAACACTAGGTTTGAAAATAGAGTTACAGAACTATCTCAGAATTCTTAGCATATTTTACGCTATATGCTAACAAATCAGATTCCTTTGTTATTGGAGATGGTACAGCCTTCATCTGTATAAGAATCTCTGCAAGTCTTACTGCTAATATTGCTAGGGGCTTAGCACAGAGAACACTAGCAATGGATATAGAAACCTGTATAAAATCCTCTAACTAGTTGTAATGCTATGGTCAATATATATGGTCTAGCTACTTTAAACATAGACACACATGCACACGCACACAAGGTTTAATTTGTTGTTTCTATTATGTTCTATTACCGGAATGATGGTCCTCAGCACTTAAATTAAGTACAGACATTTTATCACCGCAACTGAAGAGTAAGAAAATGGAGGCAATAACAATGAAATGTAGTTCAATTATAAAAATTCAATAGATTATAAAATATGTGACAAAAAAATTACTGAGGAGAATAATTTGAAAATTATAACTGAATGTTATACATATTATTTGGCATACTGCAATAAATATTACAATTATATAAATTCCCATATTAGCAAGAAATTAGCCAAATACTGCATACATGTTATATATCATATATTAATTTATATTACAATATTTATCTTTACAATTGTTAGAAATCAAATTATTAAAAACATTTCTTTGAATAAACAGAGCCAGAGAAGTCTGACTTAGATAAAGCACATCTGAGTTTTTCTAGACAAGTTGAGATTGTAATTCACTTGGTATTGTTCATCATATTAAAAAAACTAAAAGCAGAAACAAACTATATTTGTGGTGGATTCCAAACATGACCACATGCTTTTCCTGCCATGTAATCTCCTTGCCTTATGATCTGCCTTGCCACTCTGAATCAGGGCCTGGCCTTGTGACTTGTTTGGAACAATGCTACGTTTGCAAATGTGATGGAAGCAGAGGGCTTACTAGTACTTGTACAGAGGGTTAGTCCTCTCTAACAGCTCCTGGAGCTCTTGCTACAATGAAAATAAGCCCAGTTAGGCTACCAGATGATGAGAGACACATGACTGGTAACCCCATCAACCTGGCTGACAATCTGCAAACCATTCACATGAGTGAGGCCAAGCTGGAACATCCAACCACCAAACTATCAACCTGTCATGCAAGAGAGAGCCCAGCAAATATGAACTGAGCTAGCCCAATTCAGAATAGTTGCTGAAGTAACCTATAAAATTATGATCTGAGTGGTTGCAGTTTTAAGCCACCTTGTTTTGAAGTGGTTTGTTACACAGCAAAAGCTACTCACAGAAAGAAGTACAAACTAATACTTTAGGGATTGTTTAACTGTACTATGCAACATGCTTAAAATGGAAGGTTATACAGAAACTTTAACAATTGCAGAGACAGATCTATATATAGCAGGATGGATTATAGTAACAAAACTTAAGGAACATTATTTATTTTTTTCACTTACAGTGTATTTAATGCTGTTTCAGTTACCTTACACATATGAACACATAATATTCATATGTCAACCTCATAAAGTAGTATTATTTTTATCTCTCATTTTATTTTATTTAGAAATTTAATATCAGGACTTTGTCACAGGTTAGGCTCTTTTTTTAAAAAAAATATTTATTTATTTGGTTGCACCAGGTTTTAGTTGCAGCAGGCGAGCTCCTTAATTGCAGCTTGCAGGCTCCTTAGTCATGGCTTGCTGTCTCCTTAGTTGCAGCATGTGGGCTCCTTAGTTGCGGCAGGCAGGCTCCCTAGTTGTGGCTCACCAGCTCCTTAGTTGCAGCACGTGGGTTCCTTAGTTGTGGCATGCAAACTCTTAGTTGCGGCATGCATATGGGATCTAGTTCCCTGACCAGGGATCGAACCTGGGCCCCCGGTATTGGGAGCACAGAGTCTTATCCACTGAGCCACCAGGGAAGTCTCTCTCTCATTTTATATAGGAAGAAATAGAGAACAAATCAGTTAAGTAAGACAGATGATTTATTTGAACTGAGGCAGTCTGGCTACAGAAGCTGTACTCTCATCCGTTATACTGCTTCTCACGACAGATATTCACAATATATTGTAGGGTGAATAAAACAGGAAACAAAATGTTATGTAAATTACAACCCAAATTTTTGTTTAAAAAAATTAATAGTCTGTACAGACTAGACAAAGATAAGAAATGACATGTGTTTTAGTTTCCTGTTGCTACTGTTTACAAATTACTATAAATCTAATGGCTTAAACAACACAAAGTTCTTATCTTACAGTTCTCTAGGTCAGGAGTCCAGTATATGTCTCTTTTAGCAGACTAAAATCAAGTACTGGTAGGCTGTGCTTCTTTGGGAGAATGTGGCTCCTGCCAGTTCATCATATTGGCAGAATTCAGTTCGTTGAGGTTGTTGGACTGACGTCCTTGTTTTCTTGCTGGCTGTAAACTGAAGATGGTTCCCAGCTCCGAGAGGCAACTGCATTCTTTGTTTCCTAGTCTCTTTCCTCCATTTTCAAAACCTATGATGATGGGTTGACAGCTTCTCCTGCTACATCTCTCTGACCTGCTCTTCTTATGTTGTTTCCCGCTTTTAAGTATTCATGTGAGTAAATTGGGTCCACCTAGATAACCTAGGATAACTTCTTTATATCAAGGTACTTAACCTTAATCACATCTGCAAAATCCCTGTTACTATGTAAGGTAATATAGTCACAGTTTCCAGGGCAGGACATGGGCTTCTTTGGGGGCTATTATTCTGTCAAACACATCTCATAAAGATATATGACCCAAAGCTAGCAATTGTTATTTCTGAATGATTTCAGTTTATAGGTGAGTTTTGTTTGCTTCTTTTGGTTTAACAGAATTCTCTGATATTTCCATAGGGAAACTTATTACACTACTTGTTTAAAAATATTTGTACTCATAGTGTATTTCCTGAAAAATATTTAGGGTATATTTTTCAGATACCCTGATTTCTGTATCCTTTAAATATAACTAATATTATTTAATTAACATTGCTTGTATCTCAGATTATTTTATTGCTATAGTCAAAATCATTGTGCCATATAGCATAAAATTGGACTTGTTTTCAAGCCTACAGTATTTACAGGTTATATTGCTTTTCTAGTAGTCATATCAAGAATTAATAAGTATTAAAGAATTAGGATTTAAGTTATTCTGACTTCTTTTATTAACCTATTATGGTATTACCATTTATAAACTCATGAATAAAGTTAATAATCCTTCTTGAATATCTTTTTATTTCCTTCCACAAACAAATTCTGAGTTCAGTTAATTATCTATTCTGAAGTATTATAGAAGTTCTCAGAAAACTAGCATTTTCAAAAATATTATTACAATTTTGGTGTCCATTTATTAAAGTGGGATTGTGACATTGTTGACTTTTTAAGTTCTTATTAACTCATATTCTCTATGTCTCTCCCCTCTTGCCTTCTCCTTGCTCTTTTCACCCCCATCTCCTGTCCTTAAAATGTTTCTTTCCTTAATACCTCATCACTTTTAGATTCATATTTCTGACTCCAGTTCCTTTTCTTGGTTTCTGTTATCTTTTGCGGCCTTAAATGACGCATTGTGAGTCTTAATGAACTCTCACAGATTTGGCATTCTGTACACATGACAAATAATATATGCAATGGGATGGCAAGGAACATTGGATATGCACATTGCACATATTTCTTTTGCTCACATGCATACTTCATTGTTCCATCATACATCACTTACAAAACTCAAATTCAAAAATAAAATTATTAAGAACTTCATGATGATGACAGCAGTGCATGAAATTACGGGTGGCGTCCTTCTTATCATAGGCTCTATGTGAAAGCACAGCTTGTATACTCATAAAACCAGCCCTGTCTCTCCTCTCTCATATCATTTTTCCCGTTTTCTCACTTGTGTTTCCTGTGATTACCTTCTGGGACAAATACATTGCAACCCAAACCTTTACTTATTTTATTTTAAGGAAATCGTACCAAAATGGCAATAGTATTAGTGATCATAATGAAATGCTGGAATTAGAGAGCACCAAGAGCCCCACTGCTGGTGACAAATGGGGTCAAATTGCTAAATTGATCATGTATGCTAAACTGAAGCATCACAGTTACTTAGACTCTCATTTGCAAAGAATGAAATCAGGTGCAATTAGAAAGGAAGGTGTTTCATGCAATAGTTCAAGCACTTGAAACATACTGGAGCAATAGTAGTTATAAAGATATTAAACTTGGCTACATATTATTTACTGACCTGGAAAAAATAGAAAATGAGAGATTCAGGCCAGTGGACTATCAACTCAAGGCACACTGAAAGTCAGAAATGCTTCATGGCAAAATTTAGAGACCCACATCTTTAGTAGCCAAAAGTCAGATTTTGCTAAAAATTAAACCCATGTTTTGATTTTAAGAGATGTAGAACCACCAAAAATATTAAATTCACAACTCCAGAATGTATCCACTGAAAACCTTAAGCCCTTAATAGAGAAGGACTGAGACCTGGCGACTCAGGAAAAGACACTGGATAGGTTCACTTAACTTTGAAGTTCAGATTTTTCTGAACCCTCTGAGCTGGTGGAAATGTGCCCTATCTCTTGCTCTAGAAGGGAAAAGTTCCACTGACTGAAGATCAAGGATGGTGTTACCTAAGATAGGTAGTACATTAATGATACTTTCCCTCATGATCTTTTACCTCCTGCTTTCATTGACTCTAAATTAATAACTAAGCTAAAATCTCAGCATGTATCAAATGGGAAGTATGGGCTATATTATGTGAAAAAAAGGATTATCCATGCAAGGACATCATAAACTGGCCAACATCTAACAGCAGAAGAATAAATTCTGCAGATGTAATGTATAACATGGTGACTATGGCTAATAGACTATGGTTAAGTTTTATATTTTATATAAATTTATATTTATAATAATATGGTATTGTATATTTGAATGTAAGTGGCTGATAATAGATCTTAAGAGTTCTCACCACATAAAAAAGTGTTATCTATGGGAGATGATGGGTGTGTTAGTTATTTTCATCTTGGTAATCATTCCACAATATATATGTGTATCATATCATCACATTATACACTTTAAATATATATAATTATGTTTGTCTATCATTCCTTAAAAAGTTGAAAAAAGCAGCAGAAGCCCGGAGAATATATGTGGAAGTGAACTTTGAGTAAACTGCACAGAGGAAAGAAGGAAAGATATAAAGCAGGTTAGCAAGAGAGTATATTGTTATGGGAGTGATATCTGATTAATCAGGATTAAAAGACTGGCAGATTTGATGAAAATCCTGAAGCCATTCCTAATACACTGCAGAAGTAGTTCTGTATCAGTCTTCTATTGTCATAATAATACTGTAAAACAGATAACCACAAAATCCAATGACTTAAAAGAGTAACCATTTATTCAGGGTCTTTTGCTGTTGCTGTTCTAGATCAGGCTCAATTTATGGCAAGTGGATTATCTCAGGCATATAATTTTAGCAGACAGGTGGTCTGAATGTAGCTGTTCTAGTACCACCTTGAATCAGGTATCTCTTGGAGATTAACTTATACTTGTTTATACTTCATGAGGCAGAGTTTCAAGAGTGAGAATTGAAGTATGTAAGGCTCTAGGCTAGATACATGTACATTGTTCCTTCCACTTCATTCTATTGGTCAGTGCAGGTTAAAGACCCAGTTGAGATTCAGAGAATAAGGAAACCGATTCTACCTCTTGAGCTGCAAAGTCATATTACAAAGAAAGGGCTCAATTACAAAGATAATTGAGCCATTTTTCAAATATATGATCTCTCTTAAAGCTTAGGAAAAGATATAATCATCACTGCCTTGACAGAAAATTGAAAAAAAGGAGTCAGAAGAGTCAGAGAGATAGGCATGTTAGGATGGATTTATTATGTGAGAATGGGAAGCCTATCTGCATCTATTTGCCTCTTAGCATTTGATGTGCCGCTATTGATCTGGCAAATGTGTTTTTTCTGGTTCCACTCTTGTTCTGAGAACCACTCATATTTGGGAAGGAGGGATCAAAGGGCTACCTGTTCTAAGTGAAGGCCAGAGCAAGAGATGAATCTGCAGCAGGTTCAGGTATCCATATGAGGAGTGTAGGCCAACTCCAAAAGGTGGGTTACAGTGCAGACCACTAGGATGCTGGAGCAAGATCATGCCTTCTGCAGTAAAGAATTACTAGTAAATAGTAAACAATAATTATGATTGCTCTCTGAAAGGTAGCCTCTAGCATTCTACTAGGCCCTAGAAGAGACTCAGTTACTGAAAATATTGCATCCAGAGACTGTGAAATTGACTCTGGTCTTCATAAGCTGGGTTGTCAGATATACCACTTAATAAGTTTAGATGGGCACAGCAGCAATCCATCACATGATGGAAATCATTCATGTGTGATGGAGTCACAATCATTGAGTAGGTAGAGACGGTACAAATGAGTTATATGAACAGAACCCAACATCAGCTACATTTATTGCACCAATATGGCTTCCTCAGCTAGGAACTGGTTTCATACAATAGCTGATGGAGGAGAAAACTACTGAGGACTAGTTCAAGGATGGGTCAGTGGAATATATATGTGAGCTGAAAAATGGACTGCTACCACATAACAAGTAGCATTAAATATAATGTTGAAGGGAAATACCCTAGCAGAAAGAATTTCAAGCAGTATACGTGGTCATCAATTTTGCATGGAGGGAGAAATGTCGCAGATAAAGATACACATTAACTTGTAGGCAGTGGAAAATACATTTGACTAACTGGTCAGGAACACAGGAGGAGCATTTCTCAATTCCTTGGTGCAACACTTCTTAAGCACAGTCCATGTACTTTCTCAGAATTACAGGCAGGATTAGTCCCTGTTGCCCATAGCAGTCGCCTGTTCATCACCGTATAGTTAATCTCTCTCATTCACAGCTTACTCTCCTTACTCCCTCATTTGTACTGTATTTCCTGTGATCACCTCCCACAACTACCTGCAACAAGGCCTTGTCCTATGAGCTGATATTAAGAGAACTGAAATATTGACAATTAGTTTGTCAATAATGTTCTTTCATCTTTCATTTTACTGTTTCTTATAAACCTGAGCTTCTCTCCATATATATGTTAGTGACAAGCATTTCCTTTTTTATGAATTTTTCTTCATTTTAAAAAATTTTTTCTTCTTGGTTTGTAAGGATTCCTTGCATATTCTAGGCATCGTTTTCTTGTCCCTTTTGGACATTGCAAATGTATTCTTCCAAGATATCATCAGTCTATTAGCTTCTTCAGTGGTGCCCTTCATTGTAATGAATCCTTATTTTGATGTAATCACATTCATCTTTTTTTTTCATTTTTTATTTTATAACTATAGCTGAGCAATATCTCTTTATTTTTTTACTTATTTTTCCAGTTAGCAGCTTGGCTCACCTATTCATGGGGCTTTATTCCTTTATGTAAATTTTGGAGTAAACCTATCAAGTTTCTTAAAAAGTACTCACTTCAATTTTAGTAGAGTTTATATTGATATTTAATTTACTTGTGAATATTTTTTGTATAAGCACATGGGACATATCTGCATTTATTCAGATCGCCTTTATATTCTTGATGACCATTTTCTGTTCTAGGAAGAACATTTTTATTTTAATGCTTTAAAATATTGCAATACTTTAAAAACCTTAAATGTATTTAAATATATATAATTTCATATTCTATAAAATGTATATTTATATAAAAATAAATTATAAATTATATTATATATAAATTAAATTATATTATTATATATAAATAAATTTATTTAATATATTATGTCTAATATATAATATATAAAATATATATTATATATTATATCGATATATAATATATAAAATATATTTCATATAATATATAAAATATTTATATTTCATATAATATATAATTTATATTTCATATCTCTTTATATAACATATAAAATATCTATATTTCATACAATATATCTTTATATAATACATAAAATATTTATATTTCATATAAAGTTTTATATTTTATATAAATTTATATTTATAGAAAATTTTATATTAAATATAAAACTTTATTAAATAAATTATATTTTATATTTTTTCTTTATATTATGCTATCCACCACTGTTTTCTAACTGTCTTATATCCATTTAATGAGAGTGAGGTTTTTAAAAGATTATTTGCTCTTTCTTTCCTAAAGCTTTTAGAATTTTCTTTTTATACTTGATATTTCTAAATATAACTGCAATTTGTCTAGGTGTGGGATTTTCTTGATCTCTCCGGTTTATCACTCCATGAATCCTTTCAACTTTTGCATTTTCATCTTTCTCTAGATCTAAGAAATTTATTCCCATTATTTCTTCAACACTTTCTTCTTTTATTTGTATTTCTTTCCACTTGGGACTCCTAAATCCTGATGCTGACACGTTTGTATCTGCCATAGTGTGTTTAGAGAGGGAAGCAGTGAATAGCACTCCTCAGCATTTCACGTTAAACTCTTTTGTAGAAGGTGGTAAAATTTGATGAATGTCCTTATAGGTTTAAATACACTAGCCTCAGGAGTTCAGACAGGGAGGAAGTGGGAAAGTCAAAGAACCAGATGTTAGCACTGAGGACTCCGTCAGGGCCTTTAATGCTTTGATTTTACCCAAACTACTGCTAAGAGACGGTCAATATTTCCTAAAACAATCTGAAGAAAAGTCAAGGGCAGATATTAAACATTTTTTTCCACCTACTCTTTCACTGCTGCATCAATCTGCCCCTGCCTTCAAGCTGCAGCCACTACCCAACACATATTCCACTTCAAGGCAGCCTTCAGTTTCTCCAAGATTTTTTCATAATAGCTTTGTTTGTTTCTATTATTCATATTTCCTGCTCTCTTTCAGTAATTTTCCACCATTTTTTCTAGAGCAGGGCACCAGCAGACTGTACTAGTTTACTACCTGGACAGGAACTGGGAAACATCCTTGGTAGTCTTTACCTCCTACCATTCTTTCTTTCCATATCAAGTCTCTCCATAATTGTGTTTTAAAATCTAAAGCAATCTTTTTACAGTTGCATACATTGATCCAACATTCTTGTTCTTTACACACAACATTTTCTTAAAATTATTTTCTCTTTCATAAGCCCACAGCACCTGTTCTCTAAGCCATTTTATCCGTGTTCATTCACATATAGTATTCTTTACTATTCTGATTCAGGGCACTTAGCTTTCCTTTCTAACATCTTCTGTACAGATATTGATCACCTATCTCATTCTTTTTTTTTTTTTTTTTTTGCGGTACACGGGCCTCTCACAGTTGTGGCCTCTCCCGTTGCGGAGCACAGGCTCCGGACGCGCAGGCCCAGCAGCCATGGCTCACGGGCCCAGCCGCTCCGCGGCATGTGGGATCTTCCCGGACCAGGGCACGAACCCGTGTCCCCTGCATCGGCAGGTGGACTCTCAACCACTGCGCCACCAAGGAAGCTCAATATTTTTAAATTTTATATATTGTCCTTTGCCTTTCTGTTACCTTCATGACATTTTAATATGATGAAATTTTAGTTAATAAATCTAACAATATTTTCTTTCATGGTCTTTTTCTTTGCTATTGCACCACAGATCACATATTCATCTAACATTTCACTTGTAAACAAAGATCAGATATTCACCTGTATTTTCTTATTATTTTTCCTTGCAAAATATTCTAACTCTTCCAGTCCTTCTCGTTTCTGGTACCTCCTCTAGTCAGCTTTCCAAAATGAGATCAGAGTGATGCACTCCTTTATAAATCTAATATCCTATAAAAATTTATAATATTTAGTTGCCTTTCCCCCTTCCTCAGCCTAGAAGGCAGCCACCACACAAGATCTTTTCAACATTGAGTACCTGGCACCTAATTCAGTGCCTGGCAGAGAGAAGGAGATCAATTTAAATAGGTTTTGAATAAATGAATGAATAGACATTCATCCTGATTCAGTCACTTTCTTGAAAATAGTTCTTTAACAATTTAAAAAATCTCTACAACTGTTATTGATCTATTCATTCCCACTCATTTTTAAGTCCATTTTGTAAACTTTTTGTAAAAATGTATTTTTTTCATTTCAAAGTTGTTATCATAGAATTATGCATGTTATTTTCTTTTTGTTTATTTCTATGGCACAGCAAATTTTTAATTGGAATAACTTTGTGTCCAATTTCTTTATTGTTTGTGTTCTCTATAATATATTTTGTCCTTGACTCCCCACTTAATTGGTTTCAAAAGCTCTACAGTTTCTGGTCATCAATATGGATAAAGATAGTATTAACTAAATGTTGATTTGATACTTATGTTGAATGATCCTTACTTTAGCATCTTAATTAATATAATTACCCAACATAGTTTCATCATCCCAACATGGGCAACAGATATTATTTTCTATTAAATTAAATTCAGCACAGGCTAGAAAGCATTTGAGTCAGTAGCAGATAGAGTACAAATACAGTTTTTCTTAGTGACACTGCATCAAGATTTCCTATTCTTTTTTTACACTGGTTGTAAATATTATCATAAGAAAACTCATCAGTATTGGTCCCAAACTATGTTATCTGGGGAACGAAATGTTGATTTCCTCCAGGTAACTTCTGGCAAATTTTATCATGCATTTGACAGAGCACTAGGTTCTCATTTCTCAAGTCCCTGATGCACTAGTTTTACTGCCTTGGGGCTGGTCGATAAGTGTTAATTTGCATTTTAGCATCAATTGTACATTCGCCTTTCCATTCTTTTTTGCCAACTGTATTGATTCTCCTCTATACTGACTGAAGGTCTTATTTATTCTTTTGCCATTTTATAAGGTTTGATTATAATAGAAGACAATTTCATAGACTGCTCTTCCGTAAACTCTGTGCTCTGTTTTGAATTCTACTGCAGTATAGCAATTTTTAGTAGGTGTAAGTGTCCCGCATAAATTTGTAGATTTTGTATTTTTATTTATTTATTTTAATAAATTTATTTATTTATTTATTTATTTTTGGTTGACTTGGGTCTTCATTGCTGCTCACTGGCTTTTCTCTAGTTGTGATGAGTGGGGGCTACTTTTTGTTGCGGTGCACGGGCTTCTCATTCCGGTGGCTTCTCTTGTTGCGGAGCACGGGCTCTAGACACACAGGTTTCAGTAGTTGTGGCACGTGGGCTCAGTGGTTGTGGCTCGGTGGCTCTACAGCGCAGGCTCAGTAGTTGTGGTGCACGGGCTTAGTTGCTCCACGGCATGTGAGATCTTCCCGGACCAGGGCTCGAACCTGTGTCCCCTGCATTGGCAGGCTGATTCTTAACCACTGTGCCACCAGGAAAGTCCTATTTTTATTTATTTTAATTATGAGTGCAACAGAATCAGAAATCAAAACTCAGTTGTTGCTCAGTATCCTGACTTGGTACTTGGTAGTATCAAAGTATTTGGCTAGTTTTTATTGTATCAGAAATATTCACTTAAATTTTTTTGATGTGTAATCACAAGTACACACAAATAAATTCTTCCAGAAATTCTCAGTAGAAGTGATGTAATAACCTATATTTCTTTGGGCATTCTCCATTAACATCAGCAACAGCATTTTTAATGTTACATGCCTGGGAAAAGGTCATTTTGCTTACTTAAGTCAGTGATATCACTTTGTCAATTGCTTCTATAACGGAAGGATTGCTTGTTTTTACCCTGGCTAAAGCAAAGGCTTAAAGTTCATTGGCTTGGATAACTGCCTAGCATTACACAGAATGTTGAATCTCCTCCTCTTGCCTTTTTATACCAGTAGGTTCCCCACTCTTTTGCCTTTAATGATCTTTTTGAGATCATATTTAAGCCCTCTCTCTTTCCTCAACTAATTAGAAATATTTCTGTATCGTAGGGAACCCCAAGATCACATAGTATTGATGTAAAACCAGGGAAACTATTAATACTAGAGAAGATTACTGTGAAACCTTGGAAAATGGCAGTACAAAGCATTGCTACTAAATGTGCTCCCCAACTCTGTACCAAACACTAATGTCTCTATAATCAAATAGCTCTTTGAAATATGAGAGCTAGGATAAGAAATATGGTCCAATGGAATGAAAATAGTTACAAGTCATATTCCCTTAGATCAAATGATATCTGGGAGACCACAGGTAGAATATCCCAGGGCTGCACTCATGAATAGAGACTCTGGACAATCACTGCCTTGAGCAGACCTATGCAGTGTAGAAAGGAAAGGTGGCATTCTCCCTGACTCTCAAGAGTAAATCAGATAGACAGAAGCCTCTCTAACTTTAAAGCTAGGAAAGCTCTAAAGTTTCTATCCAACATTAGGAGGAGAAAAGTTTCCTCTTATTCCTGGACAAGGGAACTGACAACTTCTAAGCTGGTGTAGCTCTAGTCCACAGAGAGGGAGTTCTAGTAATTCTCACCCCTCTTGAGGTCCACTTAAGTTAGTACCTGAAGCCACGCTCCAAGGAGTAGTCAAAAACCTCTGACAACGTACCTAATGTGTTCTAGCAGACAGAAAAAAAGAAAAAGAAAAAAAAAAGAAAAACAAACTGAACATATCAAACAGCTAAATCATAGTAAAGTGGAATTTTTGGAAGAGAGAGGTGGCAATTTGAACAACAATGAGAGGAAGAGAGAGACAGAGAGGGAGATTGATTTTAGGATGTAAAATAAAAACCAAAGCCAAACTTAGTAAAGAGAAACTTTACTTGAAAGGATATTGTAGGGACTTCCCTGGTGGCGCAGTGGTTAAGAATCTGCCTGCCAATGCAGGTGACATGGGTTCGAGCCCTGGTCTGGGAAGATCCCACATGTCGTGGAGCAACTAAGCCCATGTGCCACAACTACTGAGCCTGTGTGCAACAACTACTGAAGTCCGCCTGCCTAGAGCCCATACTCTGCAATGGGAGAAGCCACCACAATGAGAAGCCAGCACACCGCAATGAAGAGTAGCGTCCACTTGCTTCAACTAGAGAAAGCCTGCACGCAGCAATGGAGACCCAACACAGCCAAAAATAAATACATAAATAAACAGATTTACTAAAAAATATATAAGAAGTGGATAGAGAGTTTAAAAAAAAAAAAGAAAGGATATTGTAAGAAGAGGAAAGGTACTATTTCAACAAGGGTGAAGCACTATTGCAATAGGGAGAACATTCTGATTATAAGATCAGCAAGCATCTCAAGGATTTTTCTTTTATAGAGCAAACTGAACAAGGTTAGAAGACCAAGCATGGGCAAGTGGGATGAATGCAAGTGGCATGACTGGACAGAAGATCAGAGAAGGTTTTACCTGAAGGCCAGCCTATTCTCAGGGGAAGCTGAGGGGGGCTGACAGTTGGTTCAGGCTGAAGGTGGGCCAAGTTCAGGGACCTCTGAGAAGCAGAGAAAATTAACCAGAGTTTGGTTAACAAGTGTTCTGTTCCAACGGATCAGCCAATCTTTTATGAGACAAAGAATGGGAATTTGAAGGAGCTATGTCTCGTCTAGTTATAAGTACACGTGGAGATGTCCATGAGTTCTATCTGTCATATGGGGATGAGTGGTTCTTTGCAGTAAACCCTTTTTTACAGCACAAAGGGTGAGGAGATTTCTTAACCTTCACTCTTTTCTAGGATTACAGGCCTCAAGTAAGGTTCAGTATTGTCAGGGAGTGTTTTTATAGCACAAAACAGTTTGTGGAACTTAAGAAATATATTTCCTGTAAGCAATCATGAGATAAATTGAAAGGATTTTCACTAGTGGATAGATCAATTCTTACGTGGAAGATTAAATGGAAGAAATATCATAAAACTTAGGGTAAAATTCCAGAAAGGTAAAAAATCATGAAGAAAGAGACAAAATAATTAGAGCAGATAATGACAATTAATGTAAAAACGTTTTTTTAAAAAGTTATGAATGATATTTTAGAAGAATCAAATTAAGGAGAGGCAAACAAAATAAATTATAAATTCAAAAATCTTTTGAGGTGAAATTCTGCTGTTTTAAATTTTTTTCCAAGTTCAGGGTAAGACTGGAAAGAACACACCAACACACACAGTATATATTGCTAAAAATTTTCAACTCCATGGATAAACATAAAAGCTTACAAGCTTTCAATTAGAGAAAATAAATGATTTGTAAAAGTAGAAATAATAAGGCTGATACTAGGTTTCTTATCTGCAAAACTAGAAGCTAGAAGACTGAATAGCATCTACGTAATAATGTAAAAAAACTCAATATCAATATCCTTTATGCAACTAAGAAATATATCATTCATCAATCAGGGTGATAAAAAGATATTTGCAAAGTTCAGGGATCCAGAGATTATATCACTTACGCCCTTATCTGAAGAAAATATTTTGTAAAAAGGCATAAACAAAACAGTGCATTAAGCCAAACTAGAACTGGAGATAGGGGAAGATGAAGAAGGACTGTGGTGAGTAATCAGCATTTCTGTCCTCTCTCTCTCTCATCTCACTATGTATGTGTGTTTAAATCTAAGATAGTATTAATGAAATGTCTCAGCTTGTAATATTTATGCTGAAAAGGATTTTTAAAATCTAGTACACATATTACAAGGAAAAACAGAATAATAGAAACTGGGTCAAACATCAAAGCCCAGATGGGAGGAAGGTGAGGAGTGAAATCTTTTACAGATCATAGCAGGGCTGGTGAAAATTCAAAAGTTACATTAGTCTAAGAGTTCCTTCTGTGCAGTAGAACCACCAGATTAACTAGTGGGAAAGAGGGCAATTAATAGTAATATGCATCAAACTGGCCAAAATAAAAATCTCTTCAAAGAAGAGAATTAAAATGTGATAAAAAATAAATCTAATATATATATTAGATTAGTATAATCCATAAAATATCAGAGATTATCCTACTGGGTTAAAGTAAATAAAGAGCTCTACATTGCTTAAAATAACTTATAAACAAAGTGCAAGATAAAAGTTAAAGAAATTTGCAGGTGCACAATAGATAACCACATAGAAATAAATATTAAGTGGCACTATTAACATCAAATTAGTGTTAATTCAAATGATAGGATTTTTAAATAGGTTAAAGATGGGTACAGTGTATTGATAAAAATCTCAATTTAGGAATTAGATATAACATTCATAAATTAACATACACCTCAAAATACCAACTACAGTATGTCCCCTACATACGAATCTTCAAGTTGTGAACTTTCAAAGATGCAAACATTTGTTCTCATGTCCGATCACGTAAGTTAGTTCACGTGTCTGGCATACATTGTCACCTGCGTGCATCCTCTACAAGTGGTTGTGCTTTTGTGTACTTTACTGTACAGTACTGTACAGAGTACAGTAGTACAGTATTTTTATTTCAAGCCATGATGTCTGGGAGCAAGCATAAAAGCAGCGGTGATGTAGCTGGTACTATAAGCGCAAAGTGATAAAGATGGAAACAAAAGTGAAAATAATTGAGAGAGTGGAGCAACAAGAGGAATAAGAAGTAACTGAAGAATGGAAGAGATTCACAACACAAGAAATAACAGGGAGATTTTCTTTATTTGAGGAGACACTGTTAGTTTTTGAGGCACAGGACCCGAATGTAGAACTGCACAAGAAGGTTGCAGCAGCCGTTCAGAATGCAATCCAGTGCTACCGTGTCATCTACGATGAGAAAAAAGAGCTACTACCCAGACATCACTGGATTGTTTTCTCAAGAGGGTAGACAGAATTGAATCCAGCAAGGAACCAGAACCTGTGCCATCGACGTCAGGCGTGAGTGAAACTGCAGCTTGCCCTCCGTCTCCTACTGCTGACGATCCTTCAGCTCTACCATCTCCCACCTCCTCTCCCTCCTCCAGTCAGTAACTCTTCTTGCCTGTTCACTCAGTGCCAGCCCCTGTATGCCAGCTGTTGTACTCAACTACCGTACTTTTCCAGGTACTGTGCTGTAAGATTGAAAATGTTTTCTTTATTTTTCATGTTTGTTTTTTATGTATTATTTGTGTGAAAAGTATTATAAACCTATTACAGTACAGTACTATATAGCCGATTGTGTTAGTTGGGTATTAGGCTAACTTTGTTGAACTTATGAACAAATTGGAATGGAACTCGTTCATATGTAGGGGACTTACTGTAAATGTATGAAGTCAATACTATTAAAAATTCTATGTAAAAAAGGAAAATAAAGCTTTGAAAGGGAGATATTAGTACACATTATTTTATAACTGGACAGATTAGACAGCCCAAAGTAACTCATTATATATTTAAAATATAATCAAATTTTAAATTGCATTAACATATAGCAATTCCTGTATTTATTTTTGAATGAGGAATATCTATTTTTTGTATGTCCATGGCACATTTCCACATATGTTTAGCAAAAGAAAAAAAGGCTTAGCAAATTATCTGTGATCACTATACCCCAAAATAAAAATACATATTGAAAATATAACAAATATATTACCATTTTCAAATTAAGACTTAACTTCTGAATTACCCTAGATAGAAGAGATCAACCCTAAAATTCAATCTGCCTAAAAAGCAATGAAAAGGAGATCACATTTTGCACGAGCACTTAAGCCTGAGGAATTTTGAGGAACACTGTCACTGTAAACTGAATTAGGTGGTGATTCCAATTTTGGCTGAAGCAAATTAACAAAGTCCCTGAAACTTGGTATGAAGCAAATAGGCAAATGTATTTTTCTCCTTCTAAATGGCAAGGATGGTTAGAGAATGAAGAATGAGAGGAAGAGAGATATCACTTCCTCTGTGTTGTACCGTATCTCTCAGCTGTTACATTTCCTCATGGCTCCACCTCTTGCCTGACTGGCCTACCGTGATTCTGGCTAACCTCTTTGTATTAGTTTGTTTGGGCTGCCAAAAAAGTTAAACCAACAGGAATTTGTTTTCTCACAGTCCAAGATAAAGGTGTCCTCATGTTTGGTTTCTCCTGAAGCCTCTCTCCATGTTTAACAGAAGGTCACTTTCTTGTCCTCACGTGATCTTTCCTCCGTGCATGTGCATCTCTAGTGTTTCTTTGTGTGTCCAAATTTCCTCCTCTTATAAGGACACCAGTCATATTGGATTAGGGCACAACTTAATGGCCTCATTTTAACCTAATCAAATTTTAAAGACCCTATCTCCTAAACAATCACATTCTGAGACACTAGAGGTTAGGGCTTTAACATATGGATGCTAAAAGAACTCAGTTCAGCCCACAACATTCTTCTATTTGGTTCAGCCTAGGAGAGGTAATGGTATCTGGTGGCAGTTAATCACCAATCCTCGTCTGTTAGCTTTCCTGCTCTTTGATCAACTTTGCTGTTTATTTTTAGAAACACTTTAAAATTATACAATTTTGACAGTTTAAGAATAAGTAACCTACACAGTACCTCACCTAATTTCTTACATAACTCTTACATCTGTTAATCACTAACATGTTTTGATTATTACCATTATGATGACCAAGCCCTCAGACCAGATACATGTGCTTTGTAGATGCCTCAGATGTAAATGATTTTTTTTTCCTGTTTTAAAATTTGAATAGTATCATTTCACTGTTTTCTATGACATAACAACATGACCTACATGAAAACTAGAGTTAGAAACTAGCCTTGAAACTAGCCAGTAGGCTGGCTACTCAGTGTCATTCTCAGTATAATTATACTTATCACAAAAACTTCCTAGTGACTTAATGACTATGGATCAAAAACTATTAAGAATTATTAAGATATATTAACACAACAAAATAAGCACTGAGGCTAGAGGGTTCTAGTCAAGATTCAATGGACTGTGCTTTAATTGTTTACAGGTCCTCTAATTCTTATAGTCTTTTCTTACTCTCGACAAAAGACTTCTATATTTTCACTGCTCATTAATAAAGACATAAAACAATGGTTGTAACAATAACGTTGTGTAAAACCACTACAAAGCTCATTAGCTTAAAACAATAATCATTACTCTCACGTATCTGCGTTTCTGTTGAGAGTTGGCTGGTGTAAGCTGGACTTGCCTCCAACCTCCAGGTTGGGCCCAGATCTGCTAAATGTGTCTTTTTTTTTTTTTTTTTTTTGATCATTGGCCAGACAAGGGTATGTTTTTTTATTACAAGATGGAAGAAGAAAAAGAAGTAATTTCACTGACACAAGTACATTTCAAGCCTCTGCTTGCATTAAATCTGATATAACATCCTATTGGCCAAAGCAAGTCTTACGATGAGCCCAAAGTCAACAGGCAAGGAAGCTCTCTTTTCATCTGGGGACGAACTTCGAAGTCACATTATAAAATGAGTAAATAGAATGGGCGGGGGGGAATATTTAGGAATAATGGATATTTTGCAGATGTGACTAAGTATTAACAGGTTCTATAGATTTTATAGAGAGTGTTCAGTATTTAATTCAACCGTCAACATTATTCTCAGAATATTACAATTAGTTTCATATTATCAATGTGATGGCTGAAGCCCAAGGATCTAACTATTTACATATACCTGCTTGAATGTGCACATTGTAAATATCATGGTTTAACCATTCACAGAAGCCTCTCCCTGTCCTTTCTACCCTTCACATCTCCGCTTGGCATTTTAAATAGAAAGAGAAGGCTGATCAGCCACTTCTTACTAATTATAAGATAAAGGATATTACAGAGGACGAATTAAAGCCTGATAGCTACTAAATTAATCTATTGCGTCGAGATGAAGTTTTTCTTTTATACAAAAGCAAACCTTAGTTCATAAATTTTATTGCTTCAAAAGCTTAATTCTTTACAATCAAGTCTTAAATGATTCGTCAAAAATATTTATGAGAGGAAAAACAAATGGTTGATCACTGGAAATAAGCCTATGTCTTGGAGAACAGTTTTGAGCAGAATGCTCAAATTACATGAGTTTTAATATTCTATCCTTGAAGAGAGGATATATTTATGTACTCTTTGAAGCTTGATTAACTGAATTATACTAGGGATTTTAAAAAATTTGATTACTTGTTTAGTTTCATAGCACTAGTTGAAAGTGGATGTGCAGATGGAAAAAAAATTCTGTCAGGAAACAAAAAATAAAATACCTAGTGATAGCTTTGTGACATTCAGAAGAAACAGTCATGAGTTTTATTTTAGAGTCAATATTTCTAAAATATAGAATGTTGATTATGTAAAACATTGCTTAAAGTAAATTCAGATAAATTTATTATATTCAAATATAATATTTGTTAGCAAGAAAAGATTTTATTTGACACATAGTCAAATGTATATTACAAATAAATTATTATTCAAAGGGTAATGAGCAATAAGCCATGCTGAAGCATCATTGCTTTTTGTTTTGTTGGGGATTTGTTTTTCTGCAAAATTTGCCTTTGAGTGGCCATCACCCACAACGATGCCATAATATATTTGTTGAATAAATGCAAAAAGCATTCAAACTTTAAATATCCACTCTGACCATATGCTTATTCTCTTTTCTACTAAGAGTCTTCCTGTCTTCATTATGAACCCCAGCTTCTCAACTCTCCCCAGTCTGTAAATTTGTATCATCTTTGAGAGAATTCCCTTGCTTTCCCTTTGTGGCTGGGTAAACTTTCTTTAAACCTACTTACTACTTACACTTTTGAGTCCTTACTTGAGTGTGGAGATCAGAATCAGTTTTCTCTTTTGCTAGTTCCATTAAAAAGCAATTACTATCTACTGACTGCTCACTGCTCTTTACTAAGCCATTGATTCATTTTAAACACTCTGTCACATTTCCCTTAGCTGTTTTTCTAGATATTTCCATGCTACTAAAGTTTCCAACCTCCTGTCCATCACTACTGCTGAGCAGAATACCTGGTATAATATATGGCAGATGGTAAAGACCATGCAGTGTAACTTCCTTTCTCTTTCTCTGAAAAATATCTATTTCTTTTTTCATGTAATCACTGAGGAAAACAGTGTTCACTCTTACCATGAGTATTATCTCACCCTCCCATCCTGAATCTATCTTCTCCAACATCTTTTATGAGCCATACCTCTCACTTATCCTCTAATACTTATTTCCTCTTTCTCCTGGTACTATCTGCTGTCTACATACATTTTCAAGGAATCCTAAAAAGGAAACTTGTCCTTGATCTTGTTAGAACCTCGAGATATTATCCTGTCTTAAGCTTTGCAACAGACTTCTTCGTCCAGTAATGCTCATTTATGTGGGAAACAGATGGGAGTAAGGACCTTTAGCAAATCTGAGTTTTGCAAACCTCAGATCTGTGAAACTCAGATAAAGTCTTTTGTCTTTCAGAGTTTGCCATACCTTTTGTCTTTGTCCAGAAAATACTAAGGACTTAGGGTACTAAAATGCATTGGGAAATACGGAAGGTTTAGTCTCTGTAAGGCTTGATGGCAGACTCATTTACTATGGATGTCTCCAACAGGAATACTCTGAAATAGCCTTCATTTCCAAGTAAGATGGCTGTGGCTTGGATGAAAAACTAGGCTTGCTTAATCTGGGCATGTCCACAAAGATGTAAGTCTACAGAGTTTGTCTCAACAGAAAACAGGATATCGTGGTCCATTATCAAAATTTCCTTAATTTGTTTCCTTAATTTCCTCCACTGCTGCAAATGGATACCTGGTTTTCCTGATGACTCAGTGTGAGATTAGGTGTGTTTCTCCCTTGTTGGCGAGTGAGACTAAGATGTTGAAAGGAAAGAGATTGAGACAACACCATCTGTGAGCTAAATACTTACAGAGTAATTATTTTCCCCACAACATAAATATATCTTCCTAGGACTTTAGAGTAATTTAATGTCACAAAAGTATGTGGTATTCATAAACTTGAAGATAAAAATGGAATGACAAAGAAAAAAAAGGAACACAACAAACTGAGCATTACTCTTAGTATGATAGATTGCAAATATAATCCTTATTCATAACATGCTTGCAAAAGGGAACGCTAAATCATATACAAATAAGGACTGCTTTATATAGTGTGTAATTACTTCATGGGGTGCATTATCACACCATGCTAAATTGAATATATAACCAGATACCTAAAAGGTTTTAAAGAATTTATTAATGATAGAACACAGGCATGTGAAAGCTGAAATGTCAAGTCAAAGTCAACAAGCCTCTGAGTTAAGGTTTGTCCACTTCAGTGCTATCACTCTTTTGGGTAGGATAATTCCTTCTTACTGAATCTGCTCTGTACATTATAGGATGTTCAACAGTATGCCTCTCTCTACCCACTAGGTCACTACATGCCAGTATCAATGCTCTACTCCAGTTACAACACCAAAAATATCACCAGACACTGCAAAATGTCTGTGGTGCCCATCTCATCACCAATTGACAACCATGGCTATAAGTTTAATGCTAATCTTAAAGGCTGATAACTACACTGGTGCTTCCTCTGAATTGTGTATTAACAGGAGGGAACTGAACAACAATTTTTAAAATTCTTTTGTTCTTTCTCTAGGACACTGTTAACTAAAGGAGAAATGATAGAAAAATATTTATTTATATTTATACATCTTCCTTGCTTTTGCATAGAGGCACAAGCATACACATATATACAAATAACATCTAAAATTCTACCAACAAGCCTAAAATTATAGTGCATCAAGTTATGATTACTTTTAATGTCTTTATCCTTTCTGTTCATTAAAATTTGAGGATTATGGGCTTCCCTGGTGGCGCAGTGGTTAAGAGTCCGCCTGCCGATGAAGGGGACACGGGTTCGTGGCCCGGTCTGGGAAGATCCCACATGCCACGGAGAGGCTGGGCCCGTGAGCCATGGCCGCTGAGCCTGTGCGTCCGGAGCCTGTGCTCCGCAATGGGAGAGGCCACAACAGTGAGAGGCCCGCGTAACGCAAAAAAAAAAAAAAAAAAAATTAAGGGTTATGGTAAACCTCTTAATTTAAATTGGTCGTGACTGATTATCAAGGGGTAAATTCAGTAAATCTTAAATTACCTTCCTCTGGTCACTCTCCATACCTATTGCCTGAGAATCCTCCTCTCTGCAAGGCCAAATCTTAACCTGAAACTTGGCATTTTTAACTTTATCTTGTCGCTAGACCAGGTTATTTTTTTTCTTGTTGCTGTTTCCCCCTCAGTACCTGGTCTCTTTTGCCAGTGTTTATATTTCTTAAATGGATGGCAATTTCAGAAATGACAGAGGTCCTGAGAAACCAACAGTTCTGCTCAGACAAAACCAAAACAATATTTTAATTTTAATATTTTTAATCTTCAGATTCACAATGTACAAATTCTAAAAATCTGAAGGAATATAAAAGTAAAATTTACACTTGCTCTTGAGCAATGGCAAATAATTATTCTGCTATTTAAACTCTCTTTTATTCACTTATGAATCATTTCCTGAGTGCTCTACTGCATGTGTTGTGTGATGTAACATGCTAAGAAATACATAAACATGGCAAAGACAGGCTCCTGCCTTTGAGGAACTTGTCAGTCAAAGATCATGCCAGATATGATTTAAAGTGGAATCAAAAACTCTAAAGTAAAAACAGTAAGACTAAATTTAAATATAGGAGCTTTTATGTTTGGTTGAGGGGATCATGAACAAAACTTACTAAGAAGAAGAACCTTGAAGCAATTCAAGTATGAGTGATTGCTTTAGTAAATGCTTAAACATATTATAATCATACTAAAATTAGTCCTGCTTTTAATATTTCTCCATTCCATTCATTTTAGATACTGCAACCTTTTCATCCTTTCTAATTCTAATTCCTATCTTTCAATGTTTTTGCCTTCAAATTCTCCTAAAATATTCTCACTGCAGCAAAATGAAGAATTCATAAGTCTTTGTTTGACATTCTATAATCCCTTTATTTCCAATTTAATATTCTTAGATTTCATAATGAAGATAATTTTCATTTTTAATAAAGACAACAAAACCCATACATTTTAGACAACTAAGCAGTACTATTAAAGATTTGATAAAATACATGGTATTTTGTCTTGAGAGTATCTTTTAAAATCTTTACACCTACTAATTCTTTATATCTTTTTTTTAGAATATTAAATTTACTTTTGCTTTTTCTATTTATGTCTGTATGACTCGAATAAGTCTTCAGTTTTAATGGCAATGTTTAGTCTGAGGTACAACTATTAACAGTGCATTTAGGTTCAATGAACTGTGACATTATCAGTAGAATGTAAAGGCAAAACTGCCATCTTATCAAAGAAGTGACTCACAGCACTGAATTTTGTGTTAAAAAAAATAAGCTACATAAGAAGTTGAAAACATGGTAATCTCAAACAGGATGGAGCAAAATGCACTGAATTTACATTGTAATAATCAACTTTCAATTACTACATGTACACAGAATTACAACTTTGTACATGTGAAACATCATATAATAGATTATTAAGTTCTTCACCTGTATTAATTTTATAGAGAAAATTGCAGTGAAAATACTACTACAAAAGTAAATACTACCTTCGTAGGTATAAGGTTAGTATTGATAATATAGTAATAGTACTACATTAATAAAGTATATTAGTTTGCCAGGGCTGCTGTAACAAAATACCACAAACTGGTGGCTTCAGCAACAGAAATGTATGGTCTTAGATTTCTGGAGATTTCTGGAGGCTAGAAATCAGAACTCAGTGTCAGCAGGGTTGGCTCCTCCCAAGGGCTAAGGGAAAGATCTGTTCAGCCCTCTCTCTTTGGTTTGTAGATGGCTTCTTTCTGTCTCCTCACATTGCGTTTCTCTATACATGCCTGTCTCTCTGCAAAGTTTCCTTTTTCATTAGGACATCAGTCATATTGTATTAGAGCCTACCCTAATGACCTCACTTTAACTTAATTACCTCTCTTATTACCTCTAAAATGACCTTACTTTAACTAAATTAAAACATTTTAGTGACTCTAAAAAAGTCACTTCAGAGGTACTGGGGATTAGGACTCTGACAAACCTTAGTTTGGGGAATCAATTCAACCAAAATATAACATAGGGATATCTCAATTTTTAAAAAATGGAGTAACAAACTAACATAATTCTTATAGGAATACTTTAAAAAATATTTTTCAAAGACTCAGGTTTTAAAATAAAAAAAAAACTTTAAATTAAAAATTCAGAAATATTTAAAAAATAATAAGATGTAAAATAGTAATAAAAGGAAACCACTTTTTGTTTTCCTTTTCTGTATTTTGTTGACTAACTGAAGTTGAACACCACTGCTATTGTAGTTCAAGAAGAAAAAATGTGCCTTAGGCTTTCTCCAACATTTACAGTTGAAATATGTTCTAAGTAATTTTTTACTACTTACAAGATGTATGGTAAATTCTTAACAGCACTTTGAAAAAAAATGGTATCATTCAAAAAAAATCTCTAAAAATGGGCAACTTTCTCATCATTCAGTTCTCTAGTTTCCTTTTCTGAGTTGTTGGAATGCTTATCTAAATATATGTATTGATGGTAGAGTTTCAATTTATTTGTCCTAGTAGGATCAAACATGCTTTGAGGAAAATGACACTTTTGGTAAAAGCAAAACCCTGATATAATGAAGAGGTTGAATTTAAAAATTTCTAAGCATACATTTCCAAACTATCCTGACCATTAAAGATGTCACCCTTGAGTAGTATCACATCTTTAATCTGGACACTAGATAGTTTGAACTACATGGAATTGACAGTATTTGACAATTTTTGACGCACAAAAAGCAATGTCATTTGATTTAATCTGGCATTGATGAAAAATAGGGAAGTTAGTGGTTCACAATCCTCCCCTCCCTAAAAGGAGTCCAGGGGGGTAGGTGGGCCTGGCTGGATGATATACTAATCAAGGCCCTTTCTTACCCAATATCACCACACCTTAAGAAAAGAGAAAAAACAAAACCAGACACTAAGAGCATGCAAAGACCATCCAAAAAACATGGATTAGAATGCATCACTGTGTAGTGAAGAATTAACTTTACCCCAAGAGAGGTCTGGCCTTTGTCTCAGCTCCTAGGATGTAACCTTTGAAATTTCACAATTGATAGGATTCTTTGTTATTCATGGTTAGTCCCTCAGATCATACCTGATAGTTTATGCTAATGAGGTGACTTACAGTGGGCCCCTAGGTAGTTTATTCTAACACAGTGACTAAGGGTGGGGGCTGGCCATATCAGAAAGGTCAATCATATTCGAGGGTTGGGGTTCTGAGCCACGTGATATTTGTTCAACTTCTGGTGTGGGGATAGGGCTGTAGATGAATTCAACCAAATGAGCAAAAATTTAATCAATCATACCTAGGTAAAGGGAGAGCTTTTCTGGTTGGCAATATTCTGATAATCATCATACTTGGATGCTGGAAGGATACCATATTCCTGAAGATGATGAAAGTTTCACATTTGGAACTCTCCAGTCTTTCCCTATGTTCTTATTCTTTGGCTGATTGTAATTTGTATAATTTTGCTATAATAAAACTGTAATTGTAAGTAGTGGTATAGAAATTTTCTGAGTTCTGTGAGTCATTCTAGGGAGTTATCAAATCTGAAGCCCTCTCCGGAGACCCATACCTTTGCAGTCAACTGGTCTGAAGTGAGGGTAACCCTGGGGAACCTTAAACTTGTGACTGGTATCAGAAGTCTTATACAGACTTGGCAATCTGGAAGACTTTGACTTTAACCTCTAGTTAGGCCTAACTCCATATAATCACAAATAAGTCAACCTGAGGAAATTTTAGGAGTAGAAGTGCAGGGCAAAATAGGAAATATAAAAACAGAAAAACTGAAAAGTTAGAGTGAAGAAGTATTTTAACCAATAGAAGATTGTCAGAGTGGAGGATGATGTTTATAGTTGAGTTTTTATAAGATATTATTTTCATTTATTTGAATAGTCTGGCTCCTTCATTTTAAAGGAGTTAGGATGAATTGGATATCATTTAAAACTCCAAGCCTCTCTGTAACTTTGCCTTATTCAGTCTCAGCTGAATTATAAATGGCAAATATATTTGTTGCATATTTTAAAAGGGAGGTGTTTCTTTATATTGATTATTCTAAACTATCTTTTTCATGGAACCTCATTGTCTCATACTACTTAGCGGAATGAAATCTAGTCCATTTCCTGAGATGTACTCAAATTCTCTATCTGCAGCTGTTGGGGAAATCTTTATGTCAAAAAAATTTCCATTTAGCAAGATGGTGGATTAGAAAGACTTTGAGCTCACCTCCTCTCATGGACACACTAAAATCAGAACTATTGGCAGAACAACCATCGATGAAAATGACTGGAACCTACCTGAAAAGATCTTCTACAACTAAAGACATAAAGAAGGAACCACGACAAGACAGGTAGGAAGGGTGGACTTGCAATATAGTCAAGTCTCATACCCCTGGTGGGCAACCCACAAACTGGAGAATAATTATACTGCAGAAGTTCTTCCAAAGGAGTGAACTGTGAGTCCCATGTTGCCCTCCCCAGCCTGGGGGTCCTGTACTGGGAAGATGAGCCCTCAGAGCATTTGGCTTTGAAGGCCAGCAGGAATTATTCTTGGTAGTTCCAGAGGACTGGAGGAAATAGAGACCTCACTCTTGAAGTGTGTGCACAAAATCTCACATGCTCTGGGACCCACAGAAGAAGCAGTAATTTGAAAGAAACCTGGGTCAGACCTATCTGCTGACATTGGAGAGTCTCCCAGGAAGATAAGAGGCAACTGTGGCTCACCCTAGGGACATAGACACTAGCAGCAACCATTTTGGAGAGCTCCTTCTAATACATGGACACTGGGATGGCAAGAGTCATTGTAGAATCCTCCTTTTAGCTTATTAGCCCCAGGACTCAGCCCTGCCCTGGCCCAAGAACCTGTAGACACCAGTGCTGGGATGCCTAAGGTTAAGCAACTAACTGAGCAGGGACACAGCCCCACCTATCAGCAGACAGGGTGTCTTAAGACCCCCTGAGCCCACAGCCACCTCTGGATAGGCCCTGCCCACCAGAGGACACAGGTCCACCCATAAGCGTGCAGGCACCAGCCCCCAAATCCCCTGGGCCCTGGCCCAGCCTTCCAGGAAGCTTGTTCTAGCCTCTGAACCAGCTTCATCCACCAGGGGGCAGACACCAGATGCAAGAAAACCACAATCCGGCAGCCAGTGGATCCAACCAGCCCACTAGTGGGCCAGACCCTTCCCTGGGACCACCTGGGCCTTGGACCTGCCCACCAGCAGGTTAGCACAAGCTTTGGGAAACCCTGGACTCTGTACCCAACTGTGTCAGGATCCACCCCTCACCTCACACACACCCCCCACCAGTGATCCAACACAAGCTCTGGGATATCAGGGCACTGCAACCAGACTCCAGGACACAGATCGACACATCAGTAGACCAGCATTAACCCCAGGACTTGGCTTCTCCCACCAGTGGGCAGGCAACAGTCCTGGAGTCTTCTGGACCCTGACTTCAGCCACCAGTGAGCCAACACTAGCCCTGGGACCCTCCTGAGGTTGTGCAATCAGCTGCTTTGTGAGCTGGTTCCACCAACCAGAGGCTGGGAGCCTCCACACAAGGCAGGGCTTGGCAACCAACTGGACTGGGAGCCAAACCAAGCCAACCAGACTGCCCACATAATTAGGCCTCCACAATAGAAGGACCCATGCAGTCCTCATAGGAGGAATCCTTAGAGCATATAGCTTGGGTGACGAGACATGGTAGGATGCTCAGGACTTCTAGAAAAGGCCACTCCTCCAAGGTCAGAAAACGTAACCAACCTTCCAGATACATAAAAATGCAAACAGCAACTTAGGCAAAATAAGGTAACAGAGTAACGTGATCCAGAAGAAGGAACAAGATAAAACCCCAGAAGAAGAACTAAATGAAGTGGAGATAGAAGTCTACCCAAGAAAGAGTTCAGGGTAATGATTATAAAGATGATCAAAGAACTTGGGATAGAAATGGATGCACAGAGAAAGAAGTTAAAAGTTTTTAACAAAGAGTTAGAAAATATAAAGAACAACCAAACAGAGATGAAGAATACAATAACTGAAATGAAAAATACAATAGAAGAAATTGACAGTAGACTAAATGATACAGAGGAGCAGATCAGGGAGCTGGAAGACTGAGTAGTGGAAATCACTGATGCTGAACAAAAGAAAGGAAAAAGAATGAAAAAACTGAGGACAGTTTAAGAGACATCTGGGACAATAAAAAGCACATTAATTTTTACATTAAGGGGCCCCAGAAGGAGAAGATAGAGAGAAGGGGGCTGAGAACATATTTGGAGACAGCACTACTTTACAATAAATGTTAAACCAACTTTACAATAAATGTTAAAGAAACTTCTCTAGGTGAAAAAGAAAAGGCCACAACTAGAAACAAGAAAATTATGAAATGAAAAAACTCACTGGTAAAGGCAAATATACAATAAAGGTAGAAACCATCTACATACAAGGCTAGTAGGGACATTAAAAGACAAAAGTAGTAAAATATCCATAAAACATACACATGAAAAGATGCTCAACATCATTAATCATCAGGGAAATGCAAATCAAAACAACAATGAGATATCTCCTCACACCTGTCAGAATGGCCATAATCAAAAAGAACATACATGACAATTGTTGGCAAGGATGTGGAGAAAAAGGAATCCTCCTACACTGTGGGTAGGAATGTACATTGGTGTAGTCCCTGTGGAAAACAGTATGAGGTTTATCAAAAAACTAAAAATATAACTGCCATATGACCTAGCAATTCCACTCCTGAGTATATATCAAAAACAAAAAAAACCCAAAAACCCAAAAATACTAATTTGAAAAGATACAGGAAACCCAGTTTTCATAGCAGCATTATTTACAA
Organism: Orcinus orca; assembly: GCF_937001465.1. Classification (NCBI taxonomy): domain Eukaryota; kingdom Metazoa; phylum Chordata; class Mammalia; order Artiodactyla; family Delphinidae; genus Orcinus; species Orcinus orca. Next base: position 129,727,383 of record NC_064562.1, read on the forward strand.
TTGCCAAAATGCGGAAGCAATCTAAGTGTCTATTGACAGAAGAATGGTAAAGAAGCTGTGGTGTATATATACATACACACACATATATATACACACATACTATATATGTATATATATGTGTGTGTGTATACAGACACACACACACACACACACACACACTGCAATACTACTCAGCCATAAAAAAGAATGAAATTTTGCCATTTACAACAACATGGATGGACTTGTAGGGTATTATGCTAAGTGAAACAAGTCAGACAGGAAAGTCAAATACTGTGTGACACACTTATATGTGGAATCTATAAAATAAAACTAGCAAATATAACAACAAAAAACCACACTCAGATATAGAGAACAAACTAGTGGTTACTAGTCGGGAGAGGGAAGGAGGGAGGGGCAAGATAAGCGTAGGGGATTAAGAGGTACAAGCTATTAAGTATGAATAAACTACAAGGACATGTTGTACAACACAGGAAATATAGCATGTATTTTGTAATAACTATAATGGAATACAGCCTTTAGAAATTGTGAATCACTATGTTGTATACCTGTAACTTTTGTAATATTGTACATCAACTATACTTGAATAAAAAAATGGAAAAATAATGCCATTTATTGTATAAGAAAATAGTGAAAACTAAGTGATAGATTATGGAAAGCTATTAGATCACTTATTTTTCTAGTACACTGATATCATACTGAGAAATTTTATGAGACTTGACCCTTTAAAAAAGCTTCACTAAAGGAAGCAAGAAGTAAAATGTCTCCCAGCCAGAGGCTGGGTACCTTTACTTATCTGGTTCTTCAACATGTCAAAATGTGTTTTCTTTCTACAAGCATTCCCTTGAAAAGCACATCCAAGTACTTGTTTGAGAAGGGCCTGTGGTCAACTGGGATGTAGGATCTGTGACACCGATGTGGGGTAAGAGCTGAGCACACTCAGGTAGGGGACGGGAAAGTGTATTTTTAAGCTTCACAATTTAAAAAAAGGTTTTTTGAAATAAGTGCTCTAAATAATGATATACTTAGAAAGGGTCACAGTATTTTACTTGTAAAATATTTAATTCACTTATAAGGTATCACACTCTGCCATGGGAAGTCAAACATTCAAGGTTGCTGGAGTTTTTTCAAACAAACATTGCAGGAAATTTCTTTCTTGATAAACATTTTAAAGGAGATTTCTTGATATACTGACATGTAGAATTATCTTATTAGTGCAGAGCTTATTTGTCATTAGTGATACCACGTGCCAGAGACATTTCAAGAGCATCTGTTGTTGATACTTCTCCTTATGGCTTACAGGGTCAGTACCAATGCTGTTCACGTGGAAATGGGTATCTTTGTCTCCCTGCTGGCATGCCTTTCCCATTCTTTCTATTTTTCTTCTTCAAATTAAAAGCAGCATAAACAATACTCAGCAAATTCATAAAATATATAAAAATATTTATATATAAGCAGAGAATAAAGATAGAAATAAGGTAATCTAAAAAAAACATATGTTTGGCACAAATAATATATTCTGAAAACTTCCCATTTAGTTTTTATCCAAACTATAAGAAAAAAGTTAGTGAAAATTCACTTTTCCTTCCAACATTTCCTTCTAGTACACATCCCATTGTTGAAAGTCTCTGTATTTGTCATTCACGAGGATTAGAAGAATGACCTAAGCTTATGTTGCTAGGAACATTTCTACTACTGGATTTTTATCATAATGATGCCCTGAGGAAAAAATGTATTCTTATAAGTTGTTTTTTCCTTTTGCTCCAGATTTGTTTGGCTCTTGTAAATAATGAATACCCAATGGAAAAGAATTCTAGTTAGCAGGCCTGGTTTTTATGCATAATGCTGCTAAATTTTTAAATATTTGAGATACATTGTTTTATTTGAAAATGTTATGAAATGTTTAAATAGCATTATTATTAATTCTAAGAGATAACAATATTGAAAAGAAAGTTATAATTTCCTTTTTTGCTTCATTAATTGTACTTTTAACATTTTGTCTTTAGATGTTGAAAAGACATCTTTTTTAATAACAAACATTTCCTTCCTTACATTCCTCTAATGTATTAGTTAAGATGTTTTTCAGAACAGACATCTTGAAATAATTTTCTTTAGCAACAGTTTTCAAAACACAAATACAAAAACATTTATGTTTTCAGAACATGAGAGTACCAAATTCTTTTCTAATTTTGTTATGGTTAATGCATATTTAAGTAATATACAATATAAAGAAAGAGTCTTGATGTTTCATTATTGAATTTAATGTCATTTTCTGCAATGTCAAAATATATTTTGATTCAAATTGCTTTTATGCCATAAAAACTCATACAAGGATTGAATTTAATACTAAGTTTACTCCAGTAACCGGAAGATATTAATGACTATGTGGTAGAGCTATTTAAGTTAAAGGTCTTTAGTCAAATAAGCTGAATTAAGTAGATTTAAAGTTATCTATTTGGGATTAATTATGCTGCTAATGAATATAAATTTGGGTTCATCAATTCCATTTCTTCTTTATTCTGATACTTTTGTGTGGAGATGTATTACCAATTTTCTAAAATACATTCATTATCATTGCTATTATTATAATTAGTAGTAGTATATTGTTTTGATAAATGCCATGACATCTTTTTCAAAGGGAATGTTACAAAGTTAAAACCACGTTAAAGGTAAAGTACCATCTAATTTGTTTTATTAATTCAAAATTCTGTACTTTATATACTAATGCAGGGCACATCAATTATACTCCTTTTCAAAGTGAATTTATTTCATGATTGTTTATACCTTAAATATTCCATACAATTTTCCATAGGCATTTAAATGAAATCATTTTGGCTATCTGGAACCAAAATAACTACTTCTCACTTTAATTTTCTTTTCCACCTGGATCAAATCTACTTATCTAGTTGGCTCCATTTCAATTCTCCTACTTCCTATGTCCATATATATTTTGCTGACCATTTCTTCTGCTAGTCATTTTTCTTAAATCACTTCAACAAGACTTAATTTGGTCAATTCTAATCATTATATCGTATACAACTCTAAGACATTCTTGAATCAATGACATCAAATCATCTTTACTTAATAAATGACATATAAAACTGATCCCCCATATATCTGAGGAGTCAGTAATTATGATTTAAAAATGTTTCATTCGTACAACACCTCTAATAAAGAAAATGGTTTTCCTGGAAATGTGTGATATAAGAGGGAGAAATAGAAATTAAAATTTTTGTCTCATTAAAATAGGGTATAAAAGAGTAATTATTTTTGATGTAAAACAATGCTTAATTTTAAACATAATGTTGAATGCAAAATTTAATCAACTATAAACAGGGGATAAACATTTAAACTATGCCCCAATGTCCTCTAGCTATACCATCTGGAATATGTAATCTTTTTTATCTCTCCAGCAAGAAATGAAAACACTAGATAGTTTTCACTGACAAATATTTTGGTCCTGAACTGATACCCATTACTTTTCTAAAACCAGACATGGTTCTGCCTAACTTCCAGGCGACAAAGAAGTATAATCCTCTAGCATTCCTGGAAAAGAAGGAGAACCAGATGTGGATAAACAATAAAACTTTCTACCAATAAAATTTCTACCATAAAGACCAAGAAAGATATGAATGCTTGAATCATAGAATAAATTATGATTGAACACATCCATATGTTTAAGAGAATCCTAGTTGCTGTTTGAGAGTCTACTCCATGACAAAATCCTATGGATAATATTTCAGTCTCCATCATTGGTAATCCAATTTGACTGACAGCCCTATGCGGGGGAAGCTGCCCTCCTCACGCCAGATTTGGTGCACAACAATGTCTTGTAGTTTTCTGCAGGGCATTAGAGTTGGGATTCAGTACCCTCCTCCATCCGCAGGCCAGCCATACTCAAGAACCTGGTCCTGGTGCCTCTATTCAGAGGCTTTACCAGGGGAACCGCCAAGGGATTTTTCCATACTCTGACTCACTACCTTTCTGCTCCTAGCCCGTCCCTGGCCCACAGGTCCATAAAGAGGCAATCACCCTTCTGGGGGCTCCTTGGCAATAAGAAGATACCCCATATCTGTGCTGCATCCACGTGACCCTTACCTGGTGCCATTCTATGGGGGGAAATGGAACAGTGGGCAGCTGGCCCCTTCCTTTTTTGCTTCTTGCTTACACTGCTGTAGTATGTGAATAAAGGCCTGATTATTACTTTCACATTGGCTCATTGCTCCAATTGACCAACTTGACACCTGGTTGTTTGGCATTTTGAATAGCAGAAAAAGTCTTGTGAATCTTGGAGAAAGAACTAGAGGTCTCTTTGGAGAATGACTTACTCTGAGATCTCTGATCTGAAAAAGGAAAACAGAACTGCAGATGGGGCACCTTAGGAAGTAACACTCTAGGTGAAGTGCTGCTACTCTCCCAACTGTAAATATTATTTTTAAAAATGTGGAAAATAGAAAGTGGTTAGTTTGACTTTTAACATAAGTTAATATTATTATGTGTAGTTAGTTAATGCCCCGTGTTTGAGAAAAAGGTACTGGATCTGATACTGTTTTTGGAAATTTTCTCTTTGGATATTTTTTATTTTGAAAAAAATAGTTATTTCATTTTCCAAAGCTTTAGTATTTACTCCAAAATCTGTGATAAACCTAAGTATGTGTGTGTTCCTCTGAATAGAAAGGAAGCTTGAAGTATTTCCATGTTCTGCAGCAGTTCATATGTTATGATGACCAAAGTTCTTCTAATGAATTTGAATATATACATTCCTTTAAAAATTAAACTATTTAAGTCTCAGGTAAAGGCTCTGTAAATTATTGTCAACTTTTTTCAATTGTGTATTTTCTTATCTCCCAGAAGTTAAACAATATCATAGGTATAAAATATTGATTTCTGAATTTAAAAAATGTATATAAATATGAATTTCACATATTTTAAAATAAATACTAAAGAAGGAGATTGCATAAACCTATTTACTATAAGAATTACAAATTTTCAGAACCTGCAACATTTCTATTCCTATTACGGTAAGATGGCTGGTAGCCTATCAAGATCCATTCTCTACCACTTTCCTGGTAAAAGAGTTGTAGTACGGATGGACTGACTGGCTGTGAATCTTCCAGCTCTCATGAAAGCTAAGTGTAGATATTTGATTTATTTCTTCCCAATATAAGATGAGATGTGTATATCTACACTTGGCCTAAAAAAACCTCCAAAACCAAAAAACCCAACATTTTCAGGCTTGTTCTTTCCCCTATCCACAAGCTAGAACATGGAAATACCTGCAAAACAGTTTCAAACATGAAAATGAAACACTTAGAAGACAGTAAAAAAAAGATAGATGGGATTTTGATCCATAAATGACAATGTGAACCAGAGCTATTTGCCATTTGAGATGTTACCTGTTAGAGAAATAAGCATTTATTTTTCATTAAGCCTCTGAATTATTATCTCTGATTGTTATAGTTGAACTGTACAAAATCAGCACAAATACACCAATGACTAACATCATGTGATATAAATACAAAATAGGCTTTATTAGAAAAACAAATTCAAAGAATTAGTAGAACACAAATGATGCCCTGAATTCTCATTATCCCACAAAAGGATATGTTAGTTTGTGCATAGCTGCACAATTGCTCAACAGCATCATCATTCTAGTGCTTAGTACTCAATTTTAAAAAAATGTTTATATTTATTGATCATTCTCACTATTTGGTACATTCCCATGTATTCATCTTTTTTATTTTCTACGTGCTTATTAATTATTTTGTTTTATATTTCTGATTTATTAAGTTGAACTTATTTTATTAAATTTGCTATTATATTTTTAAATAAAAATGTTAAAAATCTGCACATATTTTGACAGTATATTATAGAATTTAAGAAGTATTCTTACTCTTATTATTTCTAGATAATATATAATTTGTTTTAGTTTTCCTGAAAATTATTCTTAAGTAGTCTTGAATCTGAGGTATCTTTTTATTATTTATATGTACCATTATGTTATTGATGTATAATATGAAATTTGGCTTTTAGTCTCTACATATTTAGTGCAAAATTTAGATACAATTTCAGACATATGAAAAGCACCATGTTGGCTGAATATAAGGATAGAGGTATATCATTATTTTCTACTTCATTTTTTTCCTGCTGAACTTGTTTTCATCATATTTTGTTCTTAAAGGATTTTTTGCTTTCTGTATTTTACTGTTTCTATTTTACATAATCATTGTAATTTTATTTTTTCCTTACTTTATAACCCTTTTAGTCTTAACTTCTACTTTGATATTAATGTTCTCAGGCACAATTTGTTGATATCTTTTTATTATACTGGAATACATTTTATTTTATTGGAATACAAATAACATTATTTGACAGGATTTTCTTCTCATTTAACTTACTTTGACTCTGTCTATGGAAATGAAATTTACTAGTTCACCTTTAACAATATGCCGACACAATACCACCTTGTCTCTGCTGTAAATTCACTTCTGTTGAGATATCTTCTCTAGTTCAATAGTGTCAGAGTAGTTTTTCTGGTATTGACCTCAGACAAAATGCACAAGAGGTACAGTAACTCAGCCCTTGCATTCTGAAAATCTTATCCTCTGTTCCTGATAGATGAAAGTCATCATGGCTCTAAAAGTTCCTTTGATTTTCACTTTTTGTCACTTCTCTCTTGACTTATCCACCAGCCAGGATTTTACTGTATTTCAGTGTCAAATATGAGAAGTCTAATGCTGGTGTTACCATCTCTTCACTTATTATGTATGTTTGCTATTTCAATAAAAAAAGACACTCATTAGATAAAGAAAAATAATAGAGTCATTAGTTAGCTAAAGTACTGTTTTTGTTCCAGATTTCCACTTTGAAGAGAAGTTCTGGAATGCTTCTCATTTTAAGTGCCATTTGATCAAAAAGTTCATAATATCATCAGCATTCCTGCTTCATTTCCTAGCAGTAAACTCAATCTTGACTTTTGTAGTGTGCTTCAATTCTAAGTCATCTTTACTGGCAAGAACCAACATGTTATCTAATTTAGAGAAATATAGAATGTCTGTACTACATCTCCTATTAATGAGCAAAATCACATGTATTAATTACTAAGCCTTCTACAAAATTTTTGTTTCTTTAGCTCAAAATGTTTTACTCGTCCATCCCTAGAACAATCACTGGGAGTAGGGTGATGATATGTCCTATTAAAGACTTTGAGTCCTCCTGTGAATTTCTCTGAGTGACTGCTACAACACAATAAGGAGGGGGTTATTCTGCCAATGAAATAAGGATATTACTGATAGAAGAAAGGACACAATAAGTGATGAAGGGCAGTCTCTACACATACACTATAGTAGGCAGAGAATAGGAGTAGTATATCTCCTACTGCCTGTAAGATTTTTAAAATAATGGTTTATTCTTGGATATTGTTGATTATGTTTTATCCTTGAACTATTAGAATTTCATATGGTTCTATATACGTGCCTTTTTCAAAAGCAAAATAATGACAACTATTTAAAAGAAATATGATAATTTTAACTGGTATTTGAAGTATTTAAGAAAATATTTTAGAGTACAGGAGAACATTAAGTGGTATCAAAATAGGAACAGTTCTCTTTTCACAATTCCCTCCTTTTTCTACCATGTCTCTCCAATAAAAAGTTAAGATAAGCATTAAATTTAACGCTTAGTTTACCCAGAAGTATAAGAAAACAGAGAAACTTTGCAGTATGATATATCTGGATCACTTTTCTCCAGCTGCAATGTTTCACAGTGTCTTCCTCAGAGAAATCTTGTGCTCCTCAGAGAATCAAGCTCTTATTTGATGTTTAGGACAAATTTCAGTTGGAATAATAATTTTCCTTGAAATAATATAACAAGTAATATTCTAAAATTTGGGTATTACATGAAAATTTTTTCAAAGAAACCAGAAATCTCATCTCTGGCATATTTTGTAATGTAATATACTTATGAAGTTTCTGACTATATACAGATCTACTTATAAAAGCTACAAAATATCTCATAACAATGATAATGAAACATGATTATTTATCTTTTTAGAATGATTATTAAACAGGACAGTAAACTATTTAAAATAAAGAAATATAAAGTTTTACCACTGATAATAGTTTACCAGTATTAACCCCCATGATCTTAATAATACTGTTACAGAATGCAAACATTATAAACTTTACTAAAATAGTCATATGTAGCAGGAGTTAGAATACAGGTATTCTGAAGAGTGTCTAGCACTCAAACTACTAGTATGTTTTAACAATTAATCTGATTAATTCAATGAATACAAATATTTTATCTTTTACTTTGTAATTTACTTGAACTTATATAATTTTAAATTGGTTATGTTCACATATTATTTTAATAAAATAATTAGTGAATAATTTTTAGTATATTCACATTAGGTTTCAGCTAGAGTAAAAAGCTCTATACTGACTTATTATTCATTATATCTATTTTTTATTTTTATTTTTTTTAATTGAAGTATAGTTGATTTATAATGTTGTGTTAGGTTCAGGTGTACAGTAAAGTGATTCAGAAATATATATATATATATGTATATGTATGTGTGTTTATATTTTTTATATATATATATATATATATATCCTTTTCTCAGATTCTTTTCCATTATAGGTTATCATAAGATACTGAATATAGTTCCCTGTACCATACAGTAGGTCCTTGTTGGTTGTCTATTTTGTGTATAGTACTGTGTATTTGCTAATTTATCCCTCCTCCCACCTCCCTTTGGTAACCATAAGTTTGTTTTCTATGTCTGTGAGTCTATTTCTGTTTTGTCAATAAGTTCATTTGTATCATTTTCTGGATTCCACATATAAGTGATATCATATGATATTTTTCTCTCCTTGTCTGGCTTACTTTACTTGGAATGATAATCTCTAGGTCCATCCATGTTGCTGCAAATGGTATTATTTCATTCTTTTATATGGCTGAGTAATATTCCATTGTGTGTATATGTGTGTGTGTGTATATATATAGATAAATAGATATAGATATAGATATAGATATATACACACCACATTCTCTTTATCCATTCACCTAAATGCCCATTGACAGATGAATGGATACTCATTAAATTTAAATCAGATATAATTATCATATAGTTATTTTATATGGAAGAAAGTGAATATGGAATTCACAGTTAAATAATAGATTGTTAATAAATATAGAAAAGTGTTTTATTTAATAATTTTTATCTCAAAAACTTATTGACTCTCTGAACATGTTTTCCTTTTTAGAAAAGAATGTGGTATTTCACTCAAAAATTTATAAAAGCCAAAGATACCATCAAAAATATAATAAACACATTTTCTAAGGCAAGCCCTTTCAATTGATTCCATCCTGGTTAGATAAAAGAAATCATTTCTACAGAATTATGACCAACATTATTTAGTCTGCATTTTAACTGATGTTTTAAATCATTTGAGGATTATCAGGCAGGCAAAATATCAAAAACAATACATTGTTGAACTCTAGTGGACTATTAAATTTTTACATTTGAATATGATTTAAAGTATTTCTATATTAATTATCACATAGTCTAAGATATATTTTTTCCTTTTATTATAAATGAAAAAGTAATGCAAGGAAGTTATATAATTTGCTTAGAATGATATAGTCAGATGTAGAGTTCAGCTACACATTGAGTTTACAGAAAAGAAATAGGCTTATAGAGCAACAAAACTTCAGATATACACTTTATGGAAAATTCATTAGAAGAAGGAATATCATCAAAATATGGTATTAGGAAGACACTTACAAGCAATCGATATTTGACATTTATGAGAAACAGGAACATATGAATCAATAAGATTATAAAATTTGCATCACTTTGTATGTATTTCAGTCTATACTTCTTCAAAGAGACTGTAGTGACAAATTTTCTTCTGAATACAAAATCATACTAGGTAACATTTCCTCATGTAAACTCAATTTAGAAGTTTCATATATTATCCATGAATATCATTAATTTAAATATTGCATTAAGTCAGAAATCTGGCAGTAGCTCTTCCAAACCTGTTGTAGCTCATTGAGTGGTAAATGGGGCAAGGGCAGCTCTTAATTAAATTCATATGTGGTGGCTCTTTGCTAAATTAGCAACAAATGAGGAGACTCAAGATTTTCTCTTCATTTCTTAAAAGAAATCAACAATTTCTCTAAGTATTGTTTTTCTTATGAAAGTAATTTTAATATTTAAACTCTGTCTATATTATAGAGCACATTTGATAATGAAGTCCACAAAAATATACCTACTAGGGATCATAAAAGTACAAATTCCTCATAGTAGTTTATGCATTAAAGGACTCATGTAACCACAAGTACAATCTTTTCTCTTTACGGCAATGATTACGAGGTAATCTCGCCTACACAGCTTAATATTAAAATGAATAAGAGAACAGTCAAGTTTTAAAAATATTCAAGTATATTTTCCTTTAATTTACTTTATTCTGCAGAGAAGTACTGTTTTTTAATATTTTATATAAATTATGGCTTGTAAAAGAAAGCAGTAAAATACCTTGAGACTGAAAAATGAACCGTACATTTTACTTAGAAGCTGAATACGTTTCTCTACTTAGTTTTCCGAGTATATTTAAATTACTGCCAGAACAACTATTTTGTGTTCAAGTCTGTTTTCGATTTAGCCACATATGATGACAATAATTCAGAATAATTTTATATTCTTTATAGATGATATGATAATTGCTATCTTTATTTCTTCAGAAATGATCAATAATATAAACTCCATCAAAGAAAATCAGCAATTTGTTCCTTATTCTATACCCAGAGCTAAAAATGAAGCCTTACATCTAATTGGTGTTTAATAATGTGTTTTCTGAATAAATGCACAAGGGATACTGCCATTCATTTATTTCTCCTTTGTGTTCTAGGGCTTGGTATAGAGCAGTCAAAAAATTACATGGAATTTTCCTGTCATGGATTTTACATTTTTAAAGAGATAGAGAACAAAACAAATTTCATAGAGACTCTCATGTAATATATCACTAGGAGATTAACACTACAATAAAAATTAAAGCAGTGTAAAGGGATAGACAGTGAAAAGAGATGAATTTCCATAATATATAAAGTAATTTTTCACAAAATATTTTAATTAGACTGTACATCCCCAAGAGAAAAATATATAATGTAACATTTCATCATGAATGTTTTGTATTTTTCCTTTGGAAGAACTTTTGTAACTGATGTTTCATAGAACACACATTAGATATGTCACCAAGGTCATCTTTATGCATTATACCTTGTGAGAGAAAAATCTCTTTCAAATAAATTGTCTCAGTAGATTAGTGTTGCACTATTACTAAACTGACTTATTAATAAAATTATTGATTAAATAGTATGTCCATTCATTAAAGGCTTTACAAAAAATACAATTTTTCAGGCACTGTACTAAATACTAGTAATGCAGTATTAAATAGCATATACTCTCTTTCCTAAGAGTTCACTGTCCCTACTAACATTTTATCAGAACTGAAAAATCAGTATGGTTGAGAAAGAAAGTAAAATCTCCATGTAGTCAAAACACAAAAACAAGCTTCCGTTTCTACTAATGACTAAATTCCTACAGGACTGTTTCCTCTGCAGAAAACAACTATACAATCTAGACATAAGGAATTACATGGAGGACCTACAGAGTAAAATACAGACAGCAAATTCTTATTGAGCATACATACTTGGAGGAACAAAGTCTTATGTCGTGAGTTCTTGTTTCCACAGCTTTTAGCCTTTTCCAAACCACATTCTAGTGTGGCATCTGGGGTGTTGGTTCTGGTGGAAAATATGCAATTATTCTTGCCCGAGGAATCAGAAACCTAAATCCAGGGAAACTGCTGGATTAGTAGGTAGGGAATCTCAGGTAGAAAAAAGCCATAGAGAAAATCCCCAAATTCTCTCTACCCACATTTTGGCTAATATGAAGGAAGCATATGCTAAACAGAGTCAAAGCAGCTCAATTAAAAACATCTGATGAGACTGCAATATTTGATCCTGAAATAGGCTTTGGAGCATCATGTCAGCAAGATGGAGGAATTGGAAGCCCTACCTCTCATCCTTCCACAAACACAATGATCTAACAATGACACTGGTACCAACATAACTTGAAGAGAAATTCAGCATCCAGCTAAGAAGTAGAACTCTGGAGGAGCACAAACTGAGAGCAGTCACATTTCAATGGGTAAGAAGAACTATTTCCCTTAACCCTTGACAGTCCCTTCCTCAAATCTGCTTTGTTCCAAGAGAGAATGTTGCTTGTAATTTCTCCTATGGGGAAAGTGAGATTTTGGAGTGTGCTCCTGGCCTCTCAAGGCATGCTGCATGGGGCCAGTTTCTATCTCACTTTATATGGAGTGCTGAGTGACCTGCAGAGCCTGCTACCTTGCGAGAAGTAGGAACAAAGGAAAGGGGAAAGCATGCCCTTACAGCCAAGCATGGCTCTGTGAGACTGGGAATAGGTACAGAACTAAGGTTATTTTTCTTTTATTAGAGCTAGAAGGAAGGGAAGAGGGCCTTATCCCCAGCATTTTAAAACACTCTCCATGGAGCCAATTTCTATCTTTCCTCATACCAAACACTGAACAACCTACAGAACACAGTCCCCTGGAAGTTAGCAATAAAGAAAAGGTGCAGACATCCTCTTACACCCCACACTGTTCTGCATGGCTGGGAAAAAAGCACAGAGCTGATATTTTCCTCCAAAAGGAAAATCAAAAATTATCTTGAGATAGGTACATTAAAATTTACTCATCATCACTAATCATCATGGAAATGCAAACTAAAGCCACAATGAAATATCACCTTAACCTTTTAGAATGGCTATCATCAAAAATACAAAAGACAACAACTGTTGGTGAAGACGGGAAGAAAAGGGAACCCTTGGGCACTGTTGGTGGGGTTAGAAATTGGTATAGCCATTATGGAAAAAATTATGGAAGTTCCTCAAAAATCAACAGTTAACAATACATATATACATATATGAAATAAAATCAGTATATCAGAGATATCCGCACTCGCAAGTTCATTACAGCATTATTTACATTAGCCAAGATATGGAAACATGCTTTCAGAGAAAGATCAGTAAATAAGAATCATTTTATTGCATTACTGTTTTCAGTAGTTAGAATTTAATGGAAGTCAAATGTCCATCACTGGTAAATTAAAAGATAGTATTATATCCATACTAAGTTCTCATGCCTAGGAATCTACAAAGTAAAATATTGATGAAAAAACATGGATAATCATCAAAAACATTGATAAGTGAAACATCAAAAGTACGTACTGTATAATTTGATGCATATGAAATTTAGAAAAGGAAAATTAGTAGTTGAAACAGAGCTGTGGTTGCTAGAGCAGAAAGCTGAGGGTGGAGCTCAACTTGAAAAGCACAGGAAGAAATTTAAGTTGATGTAAACGTTCTATATTTTGATTGTGATGGTGGTTACATGAATATACAACTGCCAAAATTCATTAAACCATATATTTAAAGTAGGCGAATTTTATTTTATGCAAAGTATACATCAGTAAAATGGACAATTACAACCACCTGCTTCACCAGAATGTAAGCACAAAGAAGGCAAGAAATATATCTAATTTAAATCTGAATCCCTCACTGAACCTGGAACATAATTGATAATCACTAACAATAGCTGAACAGTTAAAAGTAGCCATGAGTTACATTCTTGCCTGTCTATATGAAACATACACATTTAATTTACTATTTGTACATATACTTTTATGAACATTTGAAGTCTGAATATATTTGAGGTCAAATAAGCTATTTCCCACAAAGAAAATATGTGAAATTCATTATGTAATTTGATAATAGGTTCTTATAGTTTGTCAATTTGACTTTTTGCATTGTGATTCTTCTAAGATTCATGGTTTACGGATTTGTAAATAAAAGTGTGAAAAAACATGTTCATTGCAATCGTGGTGGAAGCAGACTGCTGTTAACAGAACAACAACAATGAAAAGCACTTTTTTTTTTTTACTGTGTTTACTTGTTTTGCCCCCTTGCTTTTTTCAGGACATATTCTTTCCCCAACCACAGTAAATCAAAAACAATGATTCAAAGAAAACACAAATCTTAGTGTAACAAAAAGTTTGACTTGTAAAAGCAATATTTCACATTTAAGTGCCAGAAAGGGAGAGGAAAGAAAGAAGCAATGTGCTGGGACATATTGTGGAAGAGAACTATTTAGTGTAACGGAGACAGCTACCGCAGAGGGCCTTGGAGACGGGGAGGGTCTGTAGGAATAAAGTACCGGTGAGCGTGCATGCTCCTCTAGTTTTTACTTGTAGGCCGCCTACACTGTAACAGTGAAAGACATTTCTAATCATACCCTCTGCTCTGTTCCAAACCAATGGAAGCTAGGGGCTTTGCCTACCCTGTCTGTGGTGGGAGCCTGAAGGGAAAACCTTATTCACTGACCAGGGAGGAAATCAACAGAAACAGAGGAGGAATTTCTCATGAACGTGAGCAGTGCATGCCCTGTGCAACTGTTATTCTTCTTAGAGGAAAAAGGAAGAGCCTCTCCAGTCTAATCAGATCCACGTAACGTAGTTCTCCAGAAAGAATGAGATTCATGCCCAAAGAGGCCAGATGAAACAGCTGGTTTGACATCCAGATGCCTCATTACAATGAATCAATGCTAGTCATCTTGTGACTTTATCAGGAGAAAAGAAATCTCCTTCCCATTATATCCATATGTTACTCAGAAGTTTCTTGCCTGTCTAAAATTATTTTTGAACATTTCAGTTTCCCCAGCAATAATCTGGCAGGGTTAGCAACCTCTGCTAAGTCACTGCTGAAAAAGAGAAATTCATCTTTGCTGGGTTGGGCATCATTTTAGTTTGTTTGCCACTGTTATTTCTGTTTTCCACATCTATGCCTTGGTGAATTCAGCTGTGTGTTGGTGCATCCTGATAGTATTTCTTTTGCCTTCATTTAAAATGAAAAATACCAGCTGTTCAGATGTCATGCTTTACATCTGTCTTCTCATCCTTCTCTGCTCTCTAAATTCACAATTCCATCAAGATCATCACTATTCTTTCCAATTACTCTGGGTCACGGTTTTCGCATTACTTTGACTCCTATTACCGCTTCACCTCTAATCAGATCACTAATCAATTTTTCTTTGTTAATGGTCGTGATTCATCTTTTCTATCTGTTTGGCTTGTCACAACAAGATTCTCCAATCTCTCTTTTTTTTTTAATCAGACAGGTAACTTTTATATTGTTTCCAGATTAACACTCTTCGAACACTGCTTTCAGCACTTTATTCCCTTGGTCAGAACCTTTTGCTCCTCTGAATTGTCTAGGATATTGGATCCAAATGGCTTGATTTGGCACCTAAGACTTTCTATAACCTGAACTTCTCTCACTGTCCTTTGCCCCCAGCTCTCACTTCCCATGCTTGCTTGTATTTCTAAATGTAGCGTCATTTCTTGACTGTGAAGTCTTATCTAAGAGAGATGTGTCTTCTCACCACATACACATTTAAGCCACTCATTTTTGTTTTCACAGTGTTTCACAGTCAATTCTCCTCATTTGTGGAAGTTGTGCTCTATAAAGTTGCTGTGAACACTGAACTACCGAATGTTGGAGTATTACACTCAGGAGAAATCGTGTATCTATGTCTGCCCATCTCAGGTGCCAGAGCTGGGATTACAAACTCCATCCCACTGGCCCCAGAGCAAGAGATTCTTGTACTGCACTGTCCCCTGGTTATTTCTGTATGAAAGTTGAAACAAGAAGGCAAAGTGTTGCTTTGTTTGATCTCTCAGCTGGGAACATGAACTTAGGGTGACTCAAATCTTTTGCGACTCTGCATATATCTGCAATGTCCCTGAAAGCACTGTGAGCATTAATTTTAGTATTACAATAAATTGTATGTAGTAGAAATTCACTAATAATGAGGATCAACTGTATATGTCTCTTCTATGAGCTCCTTTAATATCTGCCAGAGCAAAAAAATATGCATTTTCTCTAATTCTGTTGTGTTTTTATCTCAACATATTATGTGGCAATTAATACAAGATAAGAACCGTGTGTGTGTGTGTGTGTGTGTGTGTGTGTGTGTGTGCATTTCAAAGAGCTCCAGCCAATGGTGAGAACACAATAGACATGTTTATTAAGCAGTCACTATATGGCCAGCTGTAGATTGCTGTAATAAGCTTTTTCAAAATGATAATTGGACTGACTTCAATATAAAATGTAACTATTTATCTTGTAGCCATAGAATTTAATATTTAGGATGGCTCTTGCAGAAGTTTTCATTTAAAACCTCTGCAGGTGACCTTCATGACATTTGTGTTAGTAATGATAATGGCTTCTAATGTGTGTTGTATATCTACTATATGACAGGTATTATTCTCAGTACTTCATATACATTAGATTTTTAAAATTCACATCAATATGACTTAAGTTCATTCATGTTTTCCATAGCAAACAACTTGGAAACGGAAGAGCAGGATCTTCCTGCAGGTTTTCCTGATGGTAGAAAACATTCTAAGCTCATACATTTGTATATGGTATCTCCAAGTCCTCCGCTTATAATCTATATAAAACTTGAGAATATGTTTTTAACAGATGTCTTTTTACATGCGGAAGGTATTCTGAATACTTTTTAAGATTAAATTTTAATGTACTGATTGAACAAAACAAAATCAAAAATCTCAGAAGGGATACACAGTTTTAGCTTGTAGATATAGAGTGTTTGAAAGGGTGTTGCTCCACACAATAAGGAAAAAGATGCATAAACGTCTCCTGAAGTTATTAGATAACTGAAGTCACAGGACAAAAACAAAACAAAACAAACAAACAAAAAACCCAAAAGCAAAAAAAAAACTAACTTTCAATTTGGAGAAATACAAGCACCTGCAGGGAGAAAAATGACTTAGAATTTGCCTACCTGGGACAGATTCTACTGGATGTTGTACATGTAAGATTCAGCTAGAAATGTTTTTAAAAACTGCTAAAGGCTGATTGTGGGCTAGCTGAATAGATGAAGCTCCTGGGAATCACAGAAATAGGGAAATGTACACTATCTTAATCGCTTTTCTTCAAGAACCCCAAGGGAGTCACAGGAAATATGGGTGAGAATCTTGAAAAAGTTTTCCTTGTGGTGCTATGGAGAGAAATAAAAACCACTGCCAAAATAAGCCCATATCCATCTTCCTTCTTTCCTGTATAGAACAGCAGATTTTGGTTATAGGGAGAAGGCCAAGGGAAAAAGTAGCCTGGACACTGGTGGATACCCACTGGAGTTGGGGAGCAGAATAGCAGCCACCACTGAAAATATGTCTTTATCTATCTTCTCTACCCACCCTAGAGAACAAGAGCTTTACAGTGCAGGGAGAATGGAAACAAAATAGTAAGTTGGAACAAATATGTAAACCCACTGCAGCAGGAGGGAGGGGAATAGAAAACAAACAAAAGAAAGAGAGAGAGAGAAAAAAGAAAGAAAGGAAGACAGGAAGGAAAGAAGAAAGGAAGGGAGGGGGGGAGGAAGGGAAGGAGGAAGGAAGGAAGGGAGGGAAGGAAGGAAAACATTACATTTGAAGGGTCAGTTATACCCTCTAGGCCCAGTAATACTTCTGGAAAATGGATAGCAACACTTGTGAAGTCCAAAATTCACAGTGTCTATTAGGACTGAGGTTTACTCAGAACATCAGAGAAATGACCACCCAACCTCATACCTGTCATCGTGCTAACAGCATCAAGTAAAAATAAAAGCAGAATACATTTGGGAAAGCTGCAAGTGATCAAGTTTCTCTGGTAAGAAAGGAAAAATCTAGAATTAAGTCAGAAGATCTAAAGCCAATCAGGAAAAAACATTCAATCCCAGCTCAACTTCTGACTACATAAACACTAAACACCCCCACTAATGGCTAAGTATGCCAGAAGGATGGCATACTCATCTTTATGCATAAAATAATATCTATCTCAGTTTCTATCTATCCTATACAATATGGCTGACTTGGACCAAATTTATAAGACATACAAGAAAGAAAATCACAGTCAGAAAAGAAAAAGGAATAAAAAGACCCAGACTCAGACATGACAAGATATTAGAACTATCAGAGAGTTTAAAATAAGTAAATATGTAAATGCTATAATGGACAAGGTAGACAACATGCAAAATCAGATCATTTCAGCACAGATAAAAATTATTAGAAATTATCAAACAGAAATGTTAGAAATCAGAGACATAGTAACAGAGGTTAATAATACCTTTGATGAGTTCATCAGTAGGCTCAAGACATCCAAGGAAAGAATGTATGCTGGAAAATAGGTTACTAGAAATTATTCAGTCTGAAACACAAAGAGAAACAAAAAAGAGGGAAAAAGGTATAGAGCATCCAACAACTGTGTGGCCATAGCAAGAGGTCAACAGACACAACTGAAATCTCAGTAAGAGAAAAGAGAAAAATGGGAAGAATATATTTGAACAAGTAATGGCTGACAGTTTTTTTTTAGTAACAGACACCAATTTACAGAACCAAGAAGCTCAGAGAACATCAAGCAGGATTTAAAAAAACAAAACAAAACAAAACCCCCCTAAACCAATGCATATCATTCCAATTGATGTAAAATACATATTACCTAGAAAGGAATAAGTGTAACAACTACGGCAAACTTCTTATCAGAAACCATGTAAGCAAAAAGATGAGTGATATCTTTACAGTACTAAAAAAAAAAACAAAAACGAAACAATGTTAACTGAGAATTCTATACCCAATGGAAATAGCCTCAAAAATGGGGTTTAGAAGACCTGTTCTATAAAAAATACTAAAATAATTTCTTCAGGCAGAAATAATACAATGTGGTCAGAAAGACAGATCTACTTAGAGAAATGAAGAGTATCAAATATGGAATAAATAAAGATGTTTATCTTTTTTTCCCTTATTTTTTATTACTCTAAAAGATAGCTTACTGTTTAAAGCTATAAGAGAAACAATGTAATGTGTGTTTATAACATATATAAGAGTGAAATATATTAATACGATAGCACAAGGGATGGAAGGTAGGAATAACAATTTTTATAAACTTTTTCAGGAAATAGAAGAGAGAATATTTTCAAGCTTATTTTATGAGGTCTGCGTTGTTCTAATATTGAAACATTACCATAAAACAGAATTAGTGACCAATATTACTCATGACTGTAAAAGCAAAAGCCCTTGACAAAATATCAGCAGTTTGAATCTGGCAATATATTAAGGAGATAATATAGCACAACCAAGTAGAGCTCATTCAAATTATACAAAGCTGACCCAGTATTTGAAAATCAGTTGATGTTATTCACCATGTTACCAGGCTGAACAAGAAACTCATAGTTGTATCAGTTAATATGGAAATAAGATTCAACAAAGTTCAAAATTCATTCATGATTAAAAATTCTCAGCAAATTAGGAATAGACGGTAAATCTTGTAACCTAGTAAAAGACATCTACAAGAAAACATAAAAAGACACAATAAAGAATGGTGAGAGACTGGATATTTTCTCCCTGAGATCAAGAACAAGGCAGGAATGCTCTCAGCACTTCAATTTTACTGGTAATTTTCATAAATCAAGAAGAAGAACTAAAAGTAAAACTTTCTCCTTCACAGAAGTCATGACTATCTATGGAGGAAATCCCAAAGAATCTATAAACTTTAAGAAAAACATATATTTACATAGTCTTAAAGTATCATTTTTATAATATTTATTAATATTTGTGGTGGTTTTACCATAGGCTCACAGATATTCTACACTTTTCTCTCCAGAAGGTAGAGCTTAATTACCCTATCCTTGAATATGTGCTGGATTTAGCGACTTGTTTTCAATGAATTGAATATGGAAAGTGTAATATAGTAACTTTTTCACAGCAGAGAAACCTGAAGGACACAACCTTCCCCAAGAAATCAAGATTAACATCATCAGCAATAAGTTGTGTTGATATCACGTACCCTCTGCTATAATATAATAGAAAGGACATACCTCTCCTGGGGCATTTCAAATTGAATTTGAGGGATAGTCTACAAAATACCTAACTAACACTCTATAAAAGTTCCAACGTCAGGTGAAACAAGGAAAGATGGAAAAACTCTCACAGATTATGAAGACTATGGAGATATGAGGACTGAAAGCAATGTAGGATCCTAGACTGAATTCTAGAACATAAAGAGGATACTTGTGAAAAGTCTGGTATAAGACAAAGTCTGTGGTTTGGTTAACAGTATTACAGAAATATTAACTCCTTAGTTCTATTACATATGAAATGGTTATGTATGATGTGAATATTAAGGGAAGCTGGAGGAAGGGTATATAGGAACACTGTGCTGTACTTTAGTCTGTAAATCTAAAATTATTTCCAAAAAGAAGTTTTTATTTTTTAAAAATTAATTAATTAATTTTTGGCTGTGTTGGGTATTCCCTGCTGCACCCGGCCTTTCTCTAGTTGTGGAGAGCGGGGGCTACTCTTCATTGCGGTGCGCAGGCTTCTCATTGTGGTGGTTTCTCTTGCTGCGGAGCACGGGCCCTAGGTGCGTGGGCTTCAGTAGTTGTGGCAAACGGGCTCAGCAGTTGTGGCTCGTGGGCTCTAGAGCACAGGCTCAGTAGTTGTGGCACATGGGCTTAGTTGCTCTGCGACATGTAGGATCTTCCCGGGCCAGGGCTCAAACCCGTGTCCCCTGCATTGGCAGGCAGATTCTTAACCACTGTGCCACCAGGGAAGTCCCCAAAAAGTTTGAAAAGTCATAGAAAAGGATACTATGCATTACGCCTTTACTAATAATCATAGCTAAATTCATGAACTCTCCATACCTGCCGCAGTTCAAGAACTCATTGGAAGCATTTACTACACTGGTATTCTAACATTCAGATGCCTACAATGAACAAGTAAAGAGAATTTTGACTTTAAGGCACACAAATCAAGGTATGATTAGCTCGTGCCTTTTCAGAAGAGAGCAGAAATTTAGTTAAGTAGCAAGAAAAATTAAATTGTAGTAGGAAAATCAGAAGACTATTACTGAGTCCTATGTAGTTTTGAGTTTTAAAAATCTTTTTTATATAAAATTTTTTGATGTCAATAGACCTAATCAACATTCACATTGTAATTTTAATATTGGAGTAATTTTGGAAATCACTTAAATGTCTTAATTATGACTAAAATCTGAGATTCTTCATGTCCTGAGAAATAGTCTTTTGATTCAAATAGTCTAAATTTTTCCCTTTCTTTTTTATTTTAACAGTATTTCCCTTAGAGACAGTATTAGATAGTGATTCAGATCATAAACTGCTTCAGTTAAACAGACTAGTCTGTACATGGTGAGTAAATTTGTACATGTTTCTTAGAATCTTTTGATCATGTTTTTTCTGATTTATAAATGGAGATGATGATGATGATGATGATGATGATGAGATGATATCTAATGGAGTCAGAAGACTGGATGATAAGACCTATAAATCACTTAGAAGAATGTATGGCATATGGTGTTACATAAAGTTTAATTGCCATCATTAAGTAATATTCCTAAATGCTATGGACTGAATTGTGTCCTCCTAAAATTCATATGTTGAATTCCTGACTCCCACTGTGACTGTATTTGGCGATAGGGCTTAAAGGAGGTACTTAAGGTTAAAAAAAATTCATAAGGGTGGGGCTCTGATCTGATAGGAATAGCGTCCTAGAAGAGTCACAAGAATACTTGCTCACTTCCTCTCCACACTACTAGGAAAAGCCATCAGAGGACATAGTGAGAAGGTGGCTGTCTACAGGCTAGGAATAGAAGCTTCACCAGGAACTGAACCCTGCTGGAACCTTGGTCTTGGACTTCCCAGCCTCCAGAACTCTGAGAAAATAGATTTCTTTTGTTTAAGTCACATAGCCTGTGGTCTTTTGTTAAGGCATTCCAACCCGACAAATACACTAAAGATAGTAATAAGTCTCTAAAGACTGCTTCTTGATATTCCCACACTGTTCATGTTATATCTTTGATTTGATCCCATACTTTGTGATGAATGTATCATTATAAAAAGTATAATGCCTAAGTGTGCTCATGGATAGCTCCCAACCCTATATTATCAATTTAAAAAAATATGGACTTTCTGTAGGCTACCTATTATAATTACATTATATTCTACGATTTCTGCAGTGATCATGGTAATTTTTATATCATTACATGTGTGCATAAAGAGCAAATTCAATTATTTTTTAAGATTTGCAGCATCTATATGTTACTTCATTACGATTTTCAAATTAACATACTATTTTTGTTTTGAATTCAGTATTCAGTATGGCTGAATACTGAATAAAATAACCATTTTAACCAACTAAAATTTCTTAGTTGAGCTTTTATGCAAGCTTAGCGGGATAAAACTATTCAGTGATAAAAACTACAACACATTTAGAAGTTGGGACAGTTTTGCTTGCTTTCTTTGGTACATAAATAATAGTTTGTTACAGTTTGAACTCATTTCAATTATATGTAATTTGAGATTGTGTACAAATAATTTTGTAAATTTCACAAATAGTTGAAAAATAAATATTGCCAATAATTGATTGCTGTATTGTAAATCTAAGTAAATAAAACTATTGTAATTAGCCATTTAAATTCAACTATGATTAAAAATAGAGTCATTCAACTGGTTCAACATGTTCTTTTCATTTTAATTTTCAATATGGTAATTGTTGATTAAAATAATTTTTTAATATTTAAAATGTCTTATTTTGAAAGTTTTTCTAAATATTTAGTGGTTTTGGCTTGGACTATTCCTCAGGTTCTGAATGTGGAAACTGGGAAGACTGAAGACAAATGAGAATTATACATTTGAAGATTCACTAACAGAAGACTGACTGTATTCTGCATAGCTAAATACCTGATCATCTGTTCTCTGTAATTCTTAAAGAGAAAGTAGTTATTTCTTTTAAGACATGTTTCTTTATTATGAGATTGGAGATAAAATTAGTAGTATATTAATAAGTGCAATATTAAATCTATGTCTTCTTTTATTATTTCTGCATGGTATTCTTAGAATGAATGTATCATCCCACACAGAAGTAATTTCCTTTTTAATAATATCTGAACTTTGGGTCTGGAATATGATCTATATTGTCCTCATGAAAATGTCTGGTATAACCCATGTAGAATTGTAAACCAAACTTAATTTATTGGACATTTTGGTGAATTGACTCACTGAGGATCTGCATTATTCAGGCAATTCTGAAGAAAAAAAATTAGACAAGACATATCCACTTGTTCATTTTATCAAGTCTTTGTTGAGAGCTTTATATGCAATTTGCTGTTCTTGGTGATAGGGGCACAGCAGTAAACAAAGCAAAGTTCTATCTTAATGGACAATACCTTCAATAATTCAATGTTAACAAGGTTTAAATATATAGTCCTTGCTAAGGCTTTCCTATATTATATGGAGGCATAATGCATTTATAAGGAAGATCATAGAAATTAACTTCTAGTTACTTGACTAAAGGTAAGATGATAATAAAAGTTTACAGAAAGACAAATTGAGAGAAAATCCTAAGCATCAGAGTGGAATGAAATCTATATGTAGCTCACGGTACATTCTGTTTTTGTTTCACTGCAACTGACTCACTAGAATTCTAAAAAAGGGGGGGCAATTAATTAGTGCTATTTAATATGCTTATTTGTAGTTCTCAACAGAAGCCCATTAAGGTTCTATTTTTCTTCTTATCTTTTTGCATCATTACCACTGACATTGCCATTATCATCTTCATCAGTATTTTTATTGTTTTCATTAAATGTTTATTAAATGCTTACTATGTTGTTAAGATATTAGGTGTTATAGGTACAGTAGGAAAAGTCCCACTCCAAATTCATCTCAGTAAATAGCTTCACAATTCATCCTACTGATCAACGCAGCTTGAATATATTTAAGACTCATTATTATCATACCTTACATCAAATCCATCAGCAAATTCTGTCTCTTTTGTTACCAAAATAATACTGCATCTAACCGTAACCTATCCCACCCAAGTTCAAGTGCCCATCACTTCTCCCCTGAACTACTGAAACATCTACCCAACTGACTTCTCTGCTTCCATTTTTGTTCCCTACAC
This sequence comes from Orcinus orca, assembly GCF_937001465.1. Lineage (NCBI taxonomy): Eukaryota > Metazoa > Chordata > Mammalia > Artiodactyla > Delphinidae > Orcinus > Orcinus orca. The sequence continues at coordinate 129,751,500 of NC_064562.1, forward strand.
ATTATCCTCCATGGCAGCTGAATGCTTTTCTTAAAGTGTTAATCAGAAGAGGTCATGCTCTTCTCTGGACTCACCAGAGTCATCTTTATCATACTGTATTAGTTTTCTGCCATTGCATAAAAAATTACCATACTCTTAGTAGCTTAAAATAGCATGGATTTATTATGTCAAGTTTGGGAGTTCAGGAGTCTGAAATGGTTTTCACTGGGCTAATATCAAGGTGTCAGCAGGTCTGTGCTCCTTGCAGAGGCTCTAGGGAAGAATCTGTTTCTTTGGCTTTTCCAGCTTCTAAAGGCTGCTCGTTTCCTTGGCTTATGTCCTCCTTGCATCTCCAAAGCCATCAATGGCTAGTCAAGTTTTTTTCATGCGACATCACTCTGATCCGGGCTCTTCTGCCGCCTTCTTCTTCCATATTTAAAGACCTTGTCATTACATTGGGTCCACTCAGAAAATTCAGGATAATCTTATTTTAAGGTCATCTGATTAGCAAACTTAATCCCAGTTTAAATATTAATTCCCCCATATCGTATAACAAAATATTCACAGATTCTGGGGATTAGGCTGTGGACATCTTTGGGGGCTATTATTCCACCTACCATACATATTTATTGGAAATTCATATAATCTACCTTTGATGAACTTTCCACTTTCATTTCTTACCATTCTATGCCTCTCTTGATACAACTAAGACATTGTAATTTCCTTGTTTTTCTTTGAATATGTGGATTTCAATAAAATGGCACGGACCTTGTATCATCTTTTCCTTCTTCCTTGAAGAGAAGTCTTCTCAAAGATGCATGCTTCAAATTCTCCTTTGTGTTATTTCATTTGCTCAAATGTCCTGTTTTCAAAAAGCCCTTCACTAACCAACCTATGTAATATAATATTCTCTGTAACTATCATTTCCTTACCCTGCTTTATTTTCTTTGTAAAATATATGTACTTGTTTCTTTTATTATTGTCTGATCCCTCATAAGAATTTAAGCACCATCAGGGCAGAGATTTAATATGTTTTGATTCACCTCACTGTCCTTAGCATCTAAAAAAGTGACAGAGAACAAGCACTCAAATATTTGTTATATAAATGGAGAGATGTACAAATGCATGCTTTTCCTGCTCAGATCTGTGGTAGGTACTTCACATTTAATACATCATTCGATCTTTATGGCTTGCTGATGAAGCCATTTATCACTTATATTTTATAGCTCAGATAACCATGGTTCATAGAAATTATTTTATCTGAGACTCCATGGTAGCAAAACTGGGACACTTACTCATACATGTCTGATTCCATATTCCATATTGTTCCACAGCCAAGTTTATACTGTTGTGCTACACTGTGCTACTTTATAGAGATGAATATGTTGATCCATGCCTTCAAAGTGACTACAATTTTATTGGAGATGTTAGATACTTCATTTAAATGACAGATATCAAGGCATAAAATTAGGGTATGGAAGAAATAGTAGAGTATCTGTTACATCGTATGTTTCCATAAAAATTCATTGAAAACTTGTTGAAGAAAATAAAATTCTTTAAGATTCCAGAGAAATTACGAAGTTGGAGTTATCTGTGACATCTTCAGAAAGGAGGCACATTTGAGCAGCATGAGAATGAAAAGTGCATGCACTTCCCATTTATGGATTCTCTGATGATGTAATTGGTAGGTGAATTTACCTATGTTGAGTATCCTGATACAGACCAGAGAGACCTTGGTTAGGGTTCATTTAGGATAGGTTATAGTACAGTGGTTCTCCATTCTGGCCCCACATTACAATCACCTGGAAAACTTTACAAATACTTCTCCAAAGTTAACTCCCCCAAATAGAGATTTAATTGGAACCAGAATCTTTAAAATTTCCTTAAGTATTAAGTGGTTCTAATATTTAGCCAAGGATGGGAACCACTGCCATAGTATATGTGTCCATGAGAATACTTAATAAAGCCCAGGGTCTGCATGCAGGCATAGAAATGCTTGACTTAACAAATTAATGGTTGCTTTACACTATGATTTGTTGAAGAAAGAATATTTGATAAGAAACATTGTACTGCATTCAATCTAATTTCTGTATGTAATAAATGAATATATAGTTTAATTTAAATATCCAATAATTGAGTCTTGAAAAACTTATAAATATCTTCCCATTATTAATGAATATAAATTATGGGTTTTATATAACTAAAATGATCTTTTCATGCCCTCAAAATAATGTATGACTTCCTTTAAACTTTTCATTGGCATAAAATTCTCAGAAGTAATAATTCCTTTTGTTTTATCTAGATAGAAGTTTTAACATATGTTTCTCACAGAAGTAGTAATTTCATTTAAAATCACAGATGGGATACTGGTGTAGAAATCTGAACAACTGAGGGCAGAATTTACCTAAAATGTCTTAGGTCATTTTGCTGGTTCCACTTATTTTCTATGAGAGAGTGCTTCTTCTAAAATCTCTGTAAGTAAGGTATGAATGCAAGCTATTATCACTTTCTATCGCTTTTTAAAATAAGCATTCTCTTGTAAAGCCAGATACACTGAGTGACAGAATACAACTTAACTTTAGTAAAAAAATTATTATATCTTAATAATTGCAAACACTAATGTAATTATTATATCCCCAGCCAATCAATGAGGTACTTAGGTACCTTAATAAAAAAGAAGCAAAAAAAAACAAACAAAAAAGATTGCTTAATTAAATAGAGTAGGCTAAGGCTATATAAAGAAAAGCAATCATAAACTCTTCATGGAACATCATTGAATATCTAAATCTGGTCAGCATGGATATTTATAACTGCTACATAAAATAGCAAATAGCTCTAAATTAGTATAAATTCCTGTGTTTCTGCTGTCTGGTAAAAATTAGAGTAAAACACTACTTAAACTTGTGATTTGCTTAATAAATATTTTCATTCTTTTCAATTTTTACATATTTGCCTTTCCTATTATATTAAGACTCCTCATTAGTCTGCATGTTGTCTCTATTCCTCGGATGAGCAATCATCAACATCAGTGAATGGGTCTCTGGTTGAAGAGGAATCACAACTGAATCCATAATCAAAACCGATGAAGAAAAATTTCATTCAACATGAAGACCAAAGGGAGGCAGGGCAACAGCATGAGCCATTTCAAGGCTTTTAAAATCATAGGTTCTCTGTGAAATTTTCAATTTAATTTTCTGTAAATGTCTTACTTTAAGCAGCAGACTTTTACACATAACATCTTTACTGAAAAAACAGAAATGAGAGTATGCTTGAAATTATCAGCTAAAAGTTGAAATCAAATGGCAATAGCCATGACTGAAAAGAAACAATGAGAAAAAAAGTAGAGCTGTAGATTTGGGTGTATGACTAACCAGTTATCAAGATAGTAAAATACTTTGTTGCTATAGCAAAGGGGCAGCAAAATGGACATTTTGAGATTAACTCAGCAGGTGCAGAAACCAGTCAATGCCTGCAAGCAGCTGCTCTGTACATGTCATTGGGAATTCATGTGGACTTTACAAACATACCTGAGAGAGGAGTCCAGCCAAGTGAACGAATATTCGGCCTCTTAATTATTCAGTTGTTTCTTTTCTCCCATCGCTTCTTTAAGTGTAAGCAAACTACTTACAGAAGCATTTCAGCCTGCATTGTTTAATTCTCTATTACTCAGCTGTGGCCTCACCAGGTACTTGACTTACTTATGAATAATAATGACTGTGATATTGTTCTGTAAAGAAAAATGAAAAATACTCTGACATGGTCTTTCTTATTTGGATTTCATTTTCCAACAAGGAAAGTTGAGCTGCTGTTCACATAAAAACTTAGGAAATAATTTAATAGATTAATGAGAACTGAAATGGATATTTTCAATATACTTTTTCAAGTAAAGTTTATTTACTTGAAACTTCACAATATTTTCCTTTCTTTTTCTTCCTCTTTTCTTCTTTTTACTCTACTACTATTCTTCTCTCATTGCTTTTTTTTTTTTCTCTCTCTTCATCAATTCCTGCTCTCCCAAACATTTCAAGTCCTTTGTTTTCTCAAAGGACTTGGTGGTGAGGGTGATTGTGGTCACTGAAAACACTGCTGGGACTTAGATATGAGCTAGGGAATGGCCTGGGAAGTGAAAAATCAGTGATAGTTGCTTAGGCCGTGCATATCCCCTCACAACTGGAAACATTAGATATGCTGAAAGTGCTGACTTGAATACTGTGTTTTAAGAGGAAGGTTAGTATTTACATTGAGAAAATTCTAATAAAATTGGAAAAGAGAGAAAATATATAAAGGCATTATGATAGTGAAAAATTTCATTAATAAGGTAAGTTTTATAAAAAGCCTGACACACCTAACTTAGCATACTAGTGCCAAATATATGCAGTTTAATTATGTTTCTTTGGTTCATTGCACCAATCTTAGATATGGACCATAAAAATATGAAAATAAATAACATTATTGCAATTTAAATAATTATACTCTATTTTAAAAGAAAATACATTCTTTTCATATTATTTCCTTGGTAACAACATTAAACCAAAATATTAAAGGCTATATTTAACATTTTCTTGTAAGGGGCATAAGTGCAATTATTTTCCTAAAATTACTATTGATTATACAAAATCATTTTATAAAAGGCCATTTCAAATTGGTCATTCTCATTATTCAAAAGCCTATTATTCTGATTTGAATTGAAATCAACATGTCTTATTATGGCATATATAGAATGTTACATTATGTATTACTAAAATCAATATTTTTGCATTCAAGAAATACTGAAAAAATTAATGAGTGAGTTTAAAAAGAATTTTTCAAATATGTTAATTAATCCAATCTTGCTTCCCAAAGTTTTCAAGTGATTTTTATCCATGGGCATTTGGAACTTTTTTTTTTTTTTTTTTTTTGGCAGTACGCGGGCCTCTCACTGTTGTGGTCTCTCCCGTTGCGGACCACAGGCTCCGGATGCACAGGCTCAGCGGCCATGGCTCACGGGCCCAGCTGCTCCGCGGCACGTGGGATCTTCCTGGACCGCGGCACGAACCTGTGTCCCCTGCATCGGCAGGCGGACTCTTAACCACTGCGCCACCAGGGAAGCCCCAGAACTTTCTTTATTTGGGAAATGCAGCAGAGATTGCAAATTATCTATTGAAAATCAGTTCTCTCCTTTTAGTAACAAAAAGAATGTATTGATAGATGCAAGAATATATGAATAAATTCAGCTATAAAAAACCCCCTTCATTTCTTGGCTTCCCTTTGCAAAAACAAGTAGTCAGAACATATATTGCAAAGTCATCTAGTGGGTCTTCGAGGAAAAGCTGGCACATTCCATGCTCCCTGCACCGGCAGGCGGACTCTCAACCACTGCGCCACCAGGGAAGTCCAGGATAGGTTACTTTTTGATAAACATTTTAGTATTCTTCATTGTCCATCAAGAGTTTTCCCCCTAAAAGTTTTCTATGTTTCACTCTATCATGTTAGTTCCTAAGAAAAAAACAGATTTATACTTTGATAATTTTAAATGTTCTTTTTTAGGTTTAAGGGTACATATTTATAGGACAAACCATGGTGTTTATATGTTATACACACAGAAAAATATAAGAAATAAGAATAAAATAAGAAATTCTCATGTATTTGAGAACTATTACTCCAGGGAGATCCTTCTATTAAACTTCCTATTTTTGTTTGTCTTTGAGATTATCTTATCTTAAAGCTTAGAAAAATAAGTTAATTTTTCTTCTATTCTTATTATGTATTACATGTTTCTCACATTAAAACAAATATGCATCAAAATATTCAGTTCAGATATCCTATTCAAATATATCTGGGTTGGAGAATATGACTTTCTAATTTAACCCATCCTTATTCATACATCTCTTTGAATATTTTCAATTGTTCAATCTATTGAACAGTGAGGTCTTGGTTTATACACATTCAAAAATAAGAAAATAAGAAACTCCATTTCAGTCATGCATGACTAATCAAAGTTTCACCATATATATACATATATAGATAAAATAAGACTCTGCTGCTAAACACTTTTGTTTCCATTTCCACAGGGACTATTTGGAATGATGCTTTCTTTGTGTCAGTAAGTTCTTTATCTCTAAACCCACTACTTAATTGTTTTTGCAACAGCCCACTATTCCAGCCTGTTAGGATAATTTTGGATTTTAATACTTCCATCAAAATAATTTACTGTTATTCCTAGCTTCTTTAGTTCTGCAAATCTGTTTATGTGACTTCTGTGGTTTCATCCAAGTGTCATATATGAAAGTATAAAGTGTGCTAAGTTCTATTTAAACAGAATGCGTTACTGTTACTAATAGGCTCAATTATTAAAAAATAAAAACAGCAAGATCACTGGGAACAAAGACCTGGCCAACAAAAAAACTATCTAAATTAGAAATGGCTTATCAAGCAATGTCTCTAAAATATTATGAACTATGTAATAAATAGGTATGAATAATGAAATTTTCTGCTCAGTCTTTTTGTTTCCCACCCTCTCCATCACACGTAGTTTACATAATTTCCATGAATTTCTTCGTTGTTTTACTACATTTCTGTATCCCTAAACTAACACTAACTATACATAGATACACATAGATACATACATACATACATACATGTATACATACATATGTACACACATATACATATATATAATTACTTCCCAAGTTTTAATAGTTGTATGTCTGATTGTAGTTTATATATTCTCCTGAAGCTGTCTTTTAAATTTTTTTCTATTAAAGTTATTTCCTACATGTAATGTGTAACAGCAATGATCTTCTTTCATCAAAGCTGATGGACTACTATTCATACTGAGCATCTGTCTTACCAGCAGCAAAGGCTAATGCCACGATCCTTAAGGAAACCTACCAATGTCTTTGTGGCAAGTTAATAACTGTGCGTCCCTTCCACCCTGGAAATAACCACATTTCATCCTAATTGTGTTCACATGTATTCAGTTATAAGTTTGCCTCTCCTGACAACAGACTTCACCCAGCGTCACTATCTGAGGTTCTCAGAAGTCTCAATTTACTAGAATGTGCTTCTGCTTAACATGCCTCATACTTAAGAGATCTACTTTATGGAAAATGTGGTGTTGCAGTGGGTATACTACCATGAATACACTGGTCCCAGCAAATGTTGTACCATCCAGAAGTTTCCATCCTGAAAGAGCAATGGGACAGCCTCTTGAAAATGAAGCAGAAACACCAGCTTGGAGATTATACCACATGAGGCTGGTGTATTATCTTTCATGGTGCAGAAAATTCCTTAAATCAATGGACACTGTATGGTTCTATAATTCCAAGAGGTAAAATAAATGGGCCTGGGAGTAAGACATTGAAGTAGGAGTGGCCCTGTTCTCAAAGACTGAGTCATTCTCAGTGACCTACTCGGGAAAGTAAAGTTTTCAGTCTTAGTCTTTGTAAATCTAAAATCCTCCTTTCCAAAGAGTGGAGTGTTATAAGGCAGACTTGAATGAAGACCAGGGACAAGAATCATATTCCAGACAGAGGGAATAGCAAGTACAAAGTCCTGATCTGTCTCAAGCAGTGTGAGCCAGACAGAGTACCAGTGGTTCATGGCATTCTTCTCATAGGTTCACACCCAAAAAGAAAAATTTTTTAATTTGATTTTTTTCCTAGCTGCTATATATAATTAATGTTTTTTTCCCTTATTTCTTTCTAAGTCCCTGTTCTGTGATTGTGTTCTCTCAATCAACTTTCTATATTTACATTTTCTACAACCTTTAGCACAGTAAAAGGAGCAATGTGGTTAGGAAGAATTAGCCCTGGGCAGCTTTATTACTCTACAACTTACCAACCTCACTGGTATGAGTTCTAGTTCTATTTCTGCCAGGCATATTTTACCACTGACAGAATGGTTTACCTTATCCAGATGCTGGTCTAAACGTGCACAATCTACTGAGTATTATGATCTTAAACTTTCCTACCCAAAGTGGCTGTTTTTCCCCACTGAACGATTTATCCTCTTGGAACTGATTTTAAATATTTGTTGAATAAATACATTATTATCATCTATAGCAGTCCTGTTTTTTAATCTCAGCCTGAAGTCTGTTCATATAACATTTAAAAAGCATTGCCTTCTTCCTATTGTTCTCCTATGTACATAAATTTACACTATTATTTAATTTATTAAATCTAATCATCTCTCCTGGCTTTCATGATCTGGCATAATATGATTTTGCTATACTTCAGCAATGATATTTTCCAGTATTTCTCAGGCACCTTAAGCAAGCTGCAGTGTGGTACATTTTCACCAGTGGCATTCCTAGGATTTTATTCATTCTATTCACAGTCTGTTTCTGAATGATCACCAAGGAGCTTCCTCTTCCACAGAGCCTTTTCCAGTTAAGGCTACGTACTTTCTCTGAAGTATATAGCATTTTAAAACAATAATAAAATGATTTCAATTATTTTATGCCAATGTTTTATTATATCTAATTTCTTTTTAAGTCAATATTCACATATATGTGTATTTGTGTGTATACTTCCTTCTCTTGCATCCCTCACAAATCCTAGAAATGCTGAGTGCAAAACAGATATTTAGACAAAGTGAATGCCTTATAGTTAATTGGTTAATTTGTCATTCTGGACTTCATTTCCTTATTTGAAAATCAGAGATAGAAATAGTCGGTTTTATTGTATTTCAGACCCATGTTAGGAAATAGTTGTGGCCAGATTATTTGTAATAATGGTCACATGATACGGACTGAGATAGCCTGATTTGGAATCATCATTTTTTGGCTATTAACTGTGTAACCTTAAGCAAGTTACCCTCTCTGATTCTCTGTTATACCTCATCTTTATTGTACAACTCATAGATCTGTAGAGGGGAATAATAATGATCGTCATCACCATCGTCAATGCTAGAAATAATAATTGTATTTATAGGGCACTCACTGTATGCCAGAAACTGTCCTAAGAACACTCAAGATAAGGAGCTTATTAATGAATTTCAATAATGTTAGTAGCCAGTGGAAGTCTTGAGTCTGGAATGATTTATTGAGAAATTACGTGGCTCCTCTTCTAGCTCACAAATGGTATTATATCAGAATTCTCAGCAAATCAGTAGACAGAAATGATATATAATATTCAGAGTCCATTCCTTGTCAAGAACTAGAGCAGTGGATCAGAATTAAAATATTTGTCAGTGAAAGTGGGTACTTTCATTGTATGAATCTAATAGTCTAGTATAGGCTATTGTAGAACATGTAAAATTCATATTTTTCAAAAACCCACTATTTAGAAGGGAAAATAGGAACATAACTGCTTTCCCACTTTGACAAAACCCTTTCTTTATATTAACTGTAATTCGGTAAATATATTTGTGCCATAGTTAATAGTTAGAAATCTTGATAGATAATAATTTTTGCCAGTAAGGATTTATAGAGTACACCTTTTTCAGGCTTTAAAATGATTCCTGAAACAGTGTACAAATTTATTTGAGAATATAATACTTATAAAAAGTTAATTATAGGAGTCTATTAACAAAGTAAGACAAGAGGAAAGCATAAAACAGTTTGTTCACAATTCATTGTGAAATACATAGCATGCAACAGCAATTAACTCTGAATGAGAAGCTGAGTATCTTACTCAACTTGATGTGTCGTTGTTACCCATTGAGAGTACATTTTTTATTGCATCATGTTTTGTCTCCCATGCAACTGTTGGCACTCAACATGAGACATGAAGAAAAGCATGAATATTTCCATAGATGTCTGAAGGTTTTTGACGGGAAAACAGTTGGGAAATAATTTTAAGTAGATGCAACAAGTTAATGCTAAAATCAATAGCTGCATTTTTATTCTTAAATAGAGTTATCATGAATTAGTACAGTGTCATAGGCAGTTATAAAATATTCTGAACAGCTAGGATCTCCAGCATTCCTAGGAAGAGTTTATTGGTTGTCGGCAAGCTATATCACAAGTGAGAGATTTATAAAAAAAAATAATAATTAGTACCCAGCCTTGATTTAAGTATAAAATTAAGAAAAATGTCGAAAGCAAAACAGTGACAACAATTGATGGAAAAGTGCTGAATAGGATATTAAAATGAAATTTAAAATAATAGATAAAATAAAAGTTCATAAATGTCAGAAGGGTTTATAGACTTGACTATAATAAAAATTAATTAAAAAAAGAGAAGACAGGCATCCAGATTGGAGGGAAAAAGTAAAACTTTCTGTATTCACATATGACATGATCTTGTATGTAGAAAACCCTAAGCAATCTCCTAGTAAACTATTGTAACTAAAAAGTGAGTTCGGAAAGTTTCAGGATACAAAATTAACACAAAAATCCATTGTGTTTCTATACTGGCAGTGAACAATTTGAAAATAAAATTAAGAAAACAATTACATTCACAAGAGTATCAAAAGAATAAAGTTCTTAGGAATAAATTTAACAAAAAAGGTGTAAAACATATACTCTGAAAACTACAAAAGATTGTTGAAAAAAATTAACAAAGATCTAAATAATGAAAAAACATCCTGTGTTCATGGACTGGAAGACTTAACAGTTAAAATGGCAATACTCCCTTGGACTTCCCTGGTGGCGCAGTGGTTGAGAGTCCGCCTGCCGATGCAGAGGACATGGGTTCGTGCCCCAGTCCGGGAAAATCCCACATGCCACGGAGAAGCTGGGCCCGTGAGCCATGGCCGCTGAGCCTGCGCGTCCGGAGCCTGTGCTCCACGACGAGAGAGGCCACAACAGTGAGAGGCCCGCGTACCGGGAAAAAAAAAAAAAAAAAAAAAAAAAGGCAATACTCCCCAAACTGATCTATAGATTCAACATAATCCCTAATAGCATCTCAACTACTTTCTAGAAATAGATGAGTTTGATCTAAAATTCATATGGAAATGCAAGGCAGCCAGAATAGCCAAAACAATATTTAAAAAGAAGAACAAAGTAGAAGGACTCATATTTCCAGATTTCAAATCTTACAACAAAGCAAGAATAATCAAGACTGTGATACAAGGGTAGACATATATATTGATACAAGGGTAGACACATAGATGGATGGAATAGAACTGAGAGTCCACAAATAAACCCATACAACCTTGGTCAACTGATTTTCCAAGGGTACAAAAACTATCCAATGGAGGGAAAATAGCATTTCGACAAATGGTGTTGGGATAGCTAAGTAATCACCTCACACCATCAAAATGCACCGAAGACCTAAATGTAAGAACTAAAATTATAAAATTCTTACAAGGAAACTTCTAAAAAAATCCTAATTTGAGCTGAGCAAATAAGTCACTTTAATATACATTGAAAGCAAAAAAGAAACAAGAAAGCATCTATATTATTAAAACAACTATTTAAATCTGACTTACAACTAATTCTATTAGATATTATGTCAAATTATCTAACTAAATGCCTCAAGGCACTTTTTCTCCCCACCCTCACTTCAGTTTTGCTTATAACATGTATAGGAAGTATCTGTGACTATTTGAACCCCCATAGTAAATGGAGAACAGGATAGAGAACCAGTATTCTAATATATTCTTTATGCATCATATCCTTAAAAAAGAAGCTATTTGGAAAAGAAGGTGGAGTAACGTCTTCCAGGTCAATATATGATACTATGGTTTATGAACATATGTTTTGATATCAGACATTCTGCTCATAAATTCTTTATCTTAATAACTTTATGATCTTAAATCATTTACACTCTGTGTTTCACACATTTTTCTGTCAAATGGGATTAATTTCTAGATCATATAATAGTTGCACAGGTTGGCATCATTTTGATGCCTTATGTAAAACTTGCTATGTCTCTGCACTGGTAAATGTTTAAGGATAGACTGGAATATTTTACTAACATGGTATGTTGGCATTTTGTTTATACTAAATTAAAAACAAAACAAAAATACAGCAAATGAATGTCCAACCAGCATCTCAGGAATCTACCACCCAAAACAAACATTAAAAGTTTACCAGAAACGCAAGACATAATTTGCTCTGAAATGAGGTTTAATTCTCTTTATTTTTCAGCTTTATTGCTGTATTATGATTCATAAATAAATTTTTATATATCTAAAGTGTACAATGCAATGATTTAAATATATATTCTTTGGTATATAATTACTACAATCAGATTAATTAGCCCATTTATCACCTTTCATACTTAAATTTGTGTGTGTGTGTGTTGACAGTACTCAAGGACTACTCTCCGAGCAAATTTCGAGTACACAATACATTATTATTAATTGCAGTCATCATGCCATATATTAGATTCCTACAGTTTATTCACAGTATAACTGAAGGAAGACAGAGAATTTTAAAAGGTCAAAGAAGTTTAACTTTCAACAAAAACCTGCAGCTCTCTTAAAAGTAAGGTATGAGTATGGCAGGCTGAAATGGCAGCTGTTGAAACAAAATCCTGAGAAGTTTCATTGTATAGTGAAAAGTGGTGTTAAAGGAACAGAGGAAGCCTTGGTCAGTAGGACTTTTAATAGAAACTATGACAGATTAAAAAAAAAACCTAGGACATAAATATAAATATATATATATGAAAGTATATTCCAAACATTCATATGTACACATGTGCAAACTTCCCGTAATTAACAAGGAACATGGCAGATTAATGTGATTGTTTCAAGAAGCTTTCAAAAGCCAGTTTGAACCAGGAATAGTTATTTGAGTTGACTCTTTATACCTCATGAGATCAGCCTAACACTAATTCAAGCCCTGTTGTCTTAATGATAAGAACAAACAGACTATAAGCTTGATTTATAAGTCATGTAATAATCAACTATGAACTTTGGTTTCCTATGCTATGGTAATAAAGGTGTCTTGAATTTAGAAGTTTCTAGTACAGACAGAAAGGTTGATGAGGTGATAATTTGCCAGGATTATAAATCATTATGTTCTTACTATAGAAATACTTCTTCAGTTCTTTGTTGTGATAGTGTATTTGGCTTCTGTCTCTTGTTTATGTTTTTTTTTATGATTAAGATTTGTTTTTATGGAGACAAAGCTATGTATTTATAGCAGCCACACATCAGTTAAAACAATATATAAAATTCCTCACAAACATTACTTATCTTGTATATGAAACTCATTATTAAATATTACTTCTTTTACCAAATTTGCTCTTTCTCTGACTAAATTAACTGTAGAATTTTTTATTTCTTAAGCATTCTCATTGCTTAAATTTTATTTCTTTCATATATATTTCTGTCAGTCTACCTTATAGAGAAGTGCTCAGGCATAAATGTTTTCAAAACGTTCTTTGTAGCAGTGGGTTAAAATATTTATATCTTTTTACTTGTGACAATTGGGGAAAAAGTAAAAAACCTACAAATTTTTCTGTGCTGAGAAGCTAATCAGATAATGTTTTCTTTTATGATTTCTAATCAAGGAGTTTTATTATTTATGAATTTAAGAATAAGGCACCTCTGGAGATTACTTTCAGAAGGGAAAACTGCTCTTTGAAATAGTATCATTGACACTTGATATTCGTTGCCTGCTTACAAGGTGTTGGGAATTGTCTAGGCACTTTAAGTGTGTATCTTATTTAAGTTCCATTGTACTTCTCTCAAAAAATAAGCTTTTAACAAATTAAACTGAGAGAGAGAGAGAGGGAAAGAGAGACAGAGAATTTAAGTAAGTTCCACAAGACCACACAGCTACTAAATGGCAGAATAAGAATTCAAACTCATACATTTGGACAGCAGAGCTTGAGGTCCTGACCACTGACCTTAACTACCTCCCAAGAGAAAATCAAATGAAAAGGAATAATATGTTATTGATAATACTGATGGAGCTTTGAAATTCTATTCCTTTAATGTGGCATTGAATATATCTTTAAAGTGATACAACTAGCTGAAATGGCTGAAGTTTCATAACAGAAAATTAAACCACATGATAGCAAAAATATACTTCATTGAGAAGGAGATATGATACTTTCCCTTGGCATTTGGACTATTATTTGACGATTTTTAAGTAACTATTTTTAAAGAGTTCAGAAATACATATAGATTTGTAAGAATGAGCATACACTGTTAGATTTCTGCAGTGCCATATATGAAGTCCAAATAGACTGTTTCTTTCCAATGTTACACACAACTTTAAAATGTATGTAGGACCTTTATTATTTTAATCCACATTTGCATTGCTATTTGCCTGCACTTGGAAATCCAAATATAGGATAATCTCGTGAATTTATTAATAAAGAGATTTTGAAGTTGAGTCTTTTGGTGCCACCTTCTGGCATGAATTATTGTGTAAAATATTCCAACAAAGCTTCTAATGGTTAAACAAGTTAAATTAGATGGTTTTATGTCTGTTCAGTATATAAATTTCTACTTCAAGGTGAATTTACTTGCACTGAGGTCAATATAGAGAAGAAACGTGTGAAAGGGACTTGAACTGTACCAAGGCAATATTCAGGCTCCAATACAATGCTTATCATGTACATAGGGAAAAAAAAAAACTAACAGGAAAAGTAGTGACATTAAAAAACATTACTAAAAACAAAAAAACAAAAAACCCCCACTACTTTATGATTATTTTATTAACTTTATTAACTTAATGTTGCCAGTGAATTTATTTAAAATGTTATTTTTTTCTGAACAACTAAATACAGAACTCAATACCTTTAATTGTTCTTTGAATTAACTGCATTTGATCCAGTACTTTTTTTTATTAACATCTTTATTGGAGTATAATTGCTTTTACAATGTTATGTTAGTTTCTCCTGTATAACAAAGTGAATCAGCCATACATATACATATATATCCCCATATCTCCTCCCTCTTGCGTCTCATTGGCATGACCCAAAGGTGCATTTATTGGGGTCCACTGAATTTGTTTTTAAATTCTAGCTGTAATAGCATTAGATGCTAATGGTTTCCTGGAAAAATAGGTCATCACCATTAGACAAAACTTTCTTACCTTACCTTTCCCTCCAGAAACTATTTTTCTGTTTTTATCAGAGGAGTGTGTGGTAAATAAAGAAAGCATAATATTAAGCTTTGTGCAATAAATGACATACTAATGCAACAGGAATAACCTGAGTAGAGTGTTATAAAGTAGTTTGTAAAAGTTAAAGTACTGGATCATATCCCCTCCTAACTTTTACAAATTACTTCATAACACTCTACTGTTATTCCTGTTGCATTAGTATGTCATTTATTGCACAAAGCTTAATATTATGCTTTCTTTATTTACCACACATTCCTCTGATAAAAACAGGAAAATAATTTCTGGAGGGAAAGGTAAGGTAAGAAAGTTTTGTCTAATGATGATGACCTATTTTTCCAGGAAACCATTAGCATCTAATGCTATTACAGCTAGAATTTAAAAACAAATTCAGTGGACCCCAATAAATGTACCTTTGGGTCATGCCAATCTTATTATTATGCACATTTTACACTGAATTTAACCATTCACTAGGAAACCAAAGTGGAAACTTCTGAGTACAAGCAATTTTTTAGCTTTTCCTTATTACTAACTCATCATTATTGTTATTATTAATATTAGTACACCTTTTCAAATACACCAATTTTATAAATTTGAAAAAAAAGCCTTTTAGTTTTCTCTTTAAAAATTTGGAACACCATCTACCCCAATTTCCTACATATGCTTTTTAAAAAAATTTTGCCAGTTATTTTCCCCTATTGAGATTTTATTTATTTACTTCATATTTAGTTTTGTTAAGATTATAATTAACAATTCCTTCCTTCCTTCCTTTTTCTCTTCCTTTTCTCTTTTTTGCTTTTTTTTTTTTTTTTTTTTTTTTGGTTTAATGTTTTAACTTTTGTATGTATGTATAAATTTACTTTCATTTTCTTAGAAAGCATAGTCCAAGAAATTTAGCCCAATAATCTCAATATAGAATTCAACTATCTATATGTATCTATGTGTCTATGTATTATTCTATCTATTGTCTATCTGCCCTTGACATTACGATATTTTTAAATTGATCAAATAATTTCAGTACATGGTTCTTTAGTCAATATTTTGTCAATAATGTGTTTTTAAGATTTACATAATTAGATACCTAAGTCATAAAAGTACCTAAATCATAGTACCCTAGGAGATAATGCATCTAAAATATTTAACACAATGCTTAAATAACTTAAATAATAAGTTAGTTACTATCATTAATAATACTTCATATGTGTAGGGAAATTTAAGTATTTCTACATATATTAGCTATTATTTTTATAATTAACTTGAAATTTGTTTATATCAACTTCAAATTTATTATCAAAATGACTCAACTTCATTTGAACATATGTTTTGTACTTCAATATTATGTAGTCACCATTTTTCTTTCTTTTTAAATTTAGTTTAGATGTTGTTGTTGAACTTTAGTCAATATCAAAACAGGCCTTTCCAGCTAAAAAATATGGAATGTGTAATTTATAAATAATTTATTAAGACACAAAGGAAAATTTTGAGTACCAAGGTTGAATATGGAAATTTTTAATAGTGGACTAAATATTTAACTGAATATATGCAAGTGGTAAACTTTTTTTCAAGATACTGTCAAATATCTTTAAATAAAACATGCCACTATGGTATAGCCACTATGGAAACCAGTATGGAGGAATCTCAAAAAATTAAAAATAAAACTACCATATGATCAAGAAATTCCACTTCTGGGAATATATATTAAGAAACAAAAATGTTAACTCAAAAGGTATCTGCACCCCCATGTTCATAGCAGTATTGTTTACAATAGCCAAGCCATGGAAACAACTTAAATGTCCACCAATGGACAGATGGACAAAGAAGTTGTGATATATATAATACAATAGAATAATATTCCATTGTATGTGTGTATACACTGATGTTAGAGAAGATGGATGTTAGATGAAACTCTTGTAATCTCTTCACAATATATGTAAATCAAACCATCATGCTGTACACCTTAAAATTATACAGTAATGTATGTCAATTATTTCTCAGTAAAACTGGGGGAAAAAAAATCTCTACTACCTAGACATTTTCCATTTATAATAATTCTACAGAAAAGCCCCATGGAATTAATTTGTCAACTCTTTGCTCTCCTTAAGATTGGCTCACTTATATTACACTCAGTATATTTATCTCTTAAAAATGACAACCACATGCCATTAAAGCCAAAAATGATAACCAACCACAGTTTCCAGGTTGCCAGGTGTGACATGAATGTTGTTGAAATGTTAATGTCTTTTATGCAGATGGAAGAGAAGTGAAATGTGGACTTTGTTCTCCTTCACTTTAAAGCTAATAAAACAAATAAGCAAATGTAGCAAGAGCTAATCTAAATTTCTGTGAATTATTTTTGAATTTAGCCTTCATAAATTCAATGAGCTCTAGAAATGAATTTGGAAATGCCACATATAATAGCATAGAATTTTTTCAATAACCAGCTATTTAAATCCTGAAGCTCTTTTTCCTATTATTAAGACTTCACTCTAGTTTAACTTCCCTTAATAACTTAAATATTTAATTGCATAAAATACTGACAAGTTGTTTTGAATAATTTATTTAACAATATGCTGTAGACATAAATGAATGAATGAATATAAGAAATGCATTTCACTGAGACAAAGTTTCTGGAACTAACTTCTTGTGTGACCTTGAAAAGTCTTTTAACTTCTCCAAGGCTTCGTTTCTTCATGTGTGAAATAAGGGGTTTGGAGTCAATAGCCCTTTCAATCTTATCAGCTCTGAAATTCTGAGCATATGCTCTGCCAACTAAAGGAATATGAATGTAATTGGACACTTTATTGTATGAATTTACTTAGTTCTGGTGGCTGGAGGAAAATCTCAGAATAAATAAATAAGTAGGACGGACAAACATTTGTGTATTGTACAGTCCTCCTTTGTCTCACGGTTATACTAGTGAATTCTGTGTTTCAGACTCTCAAAGAGAAGTTAAGAACATCCTGTAGATTATTCTCATCCAAGCTTTTACCAATCTTGACCCACTGATAGAAATTCATCAGAGTATAGCGGAGGAAGAGGCACATGTTGATATTTTGTTTGATGAAGTCCCCCAAGATGATGAGATTCAAGAGTGTGAGTGGGTTCTGTGATTAGCAGGAACCTCTTAAATTGTAGGACCTGTGGCAAGTTAGTGGAGAGTGTGTGTATGTGTGTGTGTGTGCGTGTGTGTGTGTGTGTGTTAAAATGCTTACTAACGAGAATCCATGGAAAACACAAAACTCCTCCTGCCCAATGCTGGTACAAAGAAGTGGAGCTGCTTGCCTTTTAAATGCTCATAGATTATGGCCATTCAGAATAGCAGGAGTAGCAACCATAATAGTTTGCCACAGAAGAAGTGAGAGTCCATTTGTTACATTTATTTATTTATTTATTTATTTATTTATTATTTTTGGCTGTGCTGGGTCTTTGTTGCTGCACGTGGGTAAGGCCTCTAATATTATTGTAATCCTACAGAAAAAGGAAATATCTTTCATAAGGATTGTTATGGTCTGAATTATATTCCTCCAAAATTCATATTTTGAAGCTTTAAACTGCATGAAACCAAATTTAGAGATAGGGACTTTAAGGAAGTAAAGTTAAATGAGATCATAAGGGTGGGGCCTCAATCCCACAGGATTGGTGTCCTCATAAGAAGAAGAGACACCAGAGAGCTTGGTCTCTTCACATGTGCACAGAGGAAAGATTATATCAGGGCACAGTGACAGGAGGCCATCTGCAAACCAGGAAGAGAGGGCTCCCCCGAAGTCAACCCTACTGGCACCTTGATCTTGGACTTCGAGCCTCCAGAACGGTGAGAAAATAAATGTTTGTTGTTGAAGCCTCCCATTCTTACTATGATATCTTGTATGGCAATCTGAGCTGACTAATATAAAGACTTCTTTTTAATTCAATCAGAGTAGTCATTGGGGGCTCAGAGTCAAACTTAAATTTCATTAAGAAACCCCACATTTGTCCTTGGAGTAAGAATATTTCAATTCATTTCACTAACGGGTACTTTGAACAGTGTTTGACCTTCAACAGTGTTTGAAGAACAGTGACAGTTTCTTTTCTTCCTCTATAGGTAAAGTATTTTATTTTTCCTTTGGCTTATTTTAAGATTTTTTTTTTTTTTTTTGCTTTCATTTTCTACAGTTTAAATATTATATGCCTAGCTAAGAGTCTCTGGCATTTTTCCTGCTTGGTGTGTTGTCTGAGCTTCCAGATCCGTGGTTTGGTGCCTGTAATTAATTGTGGAAAATTCTCAGCTACTATTTCCTTTTTATTTTAAATTCCTGCTCCTTTCTTTTCTTCTCTTTCCTTCTCTCCTTCCTTCCTTCCTTCTTTCCTTTCTTTCTTCCTTCCTTGCTTCCTTCCTTTGCTTCTGATATTCCAATTACACATAAGTTACACATTTGTAATTCTTACACAGTTATTGGATATTCTGTCTTTTCATTCCTTTTTCTCTCTGCATTTCAATTTAGGGAGTTTTATTGGTGTATTTTCAAGTTCAGCAATTCTTTCCTCAGCCTTGTCATGCTGACTGGTAAGCACCTCAAAGTTAATCTTAATTTCTGTTACAGTGCTTTTGATAGCATTTGCTTCTGATTCTTTCTTAGAGTTTCCATATTTCTGCTTATATTGCTCATCTGTTCTTGCATGTTATCTAATTTTTCCACTTGTGCCCTTAACATGAGTCATAGTTATTTAAATATCCTGTGTTAATTACAACATCAGTGTTATATATGAGTTTGGTTCTGATATTTTATTTGTGTCTTGAGTGTATGTTCCTGCTTTTTGGTATGCCTTGAAATCTGTTGTTGAAAGCCTGGGATATTATAATGGATAATAGGAATTGAGGCAAATAGGCCTCTGATGTAAGTATTCATGTTTATCTGGCTAGAACTTAGTGTTTAATGTTTGTTTTAGACAGAGGTACCAGAGGCTTCAAATTTCTTAGTGGTCTGTTTTTGTCTCCCTTCTTGACTTTAGGCTTTCCTAAGGACTCATTTTATTTAAAAAAAAAATGAAGTAGATTTTTTTTCCTTTTATATGCAATGATTTGTGAATGACCTTTTGCAAAATAAAGGCCATGATAGTAATATGTGTAATAATATCTTATTAAAAGGGCTTCCTAAATGAGTTATAAAACAGATGTAGTTTTGAAAATGCTCAGAGCCAGTTTTGGTTAAGAAATATCTTATTAAATATCTGATTTAATTACTGGAATTTAGATCCAGGATAATACTTCACCTTCTCAAATCTGATTACTTGAGAATTTCTTATTAAAAGTACCTTGCTAAAAAAACTAGGCTGCTTTCTGAAATTTTTCTTTGCTTTTCAAGTCAGAGAAAGCAACTTCCTCAAAGAGAGAAAAAGTCCTGCAAGTAAGATGATTAAAAAAAAATACTCTGCTAAGATGCCATTCATTTAGTGACCATCATTTACCAGATTTTACTCAAATTTCATTTACTATCTATATACAGATGGGGGAAAATTTGAGGAAAAAAGATCAAGCACAATTCTAGGTAAGTGATTTCATGCCAAACCACAGGTCATGAGTGCATATATGCAGAATAAAGTATCAAAGAACATAAGAATTGCCTCGGTCCTTAAATGCTATAGGTTCACTGCTTCCAACAATTTTGATGTTGGAATGCTATTCTCTTGAAATCTGAGAAATACAGAATTTGTGTTCGAATATGTTTGGAAAATATTTTGAGCCATATCTACTTCACTCATCTGCTCAGTCAAGGTTCCAACACGTCTCACACTAACTTGTTTTAAATCATGCATTACTGATGAGAGTTATATCACCCCCCCCCAAGGAATGAATATTGGCTCTTGGGGGCTGAAAAATTCTTAGATAATACAATAGTTTGTGGCCCTCCCAAGCTAAACTCTACTGGACAACACAGACAGATATTTGTTTGTGGTATTAAAATTCCATGGGTGGGAAGGGGGATTAAAAAATATCTAAAAGTCTCTTTAGGAGATAAAGAAAATTAGATTGTGAAATGCTATTTCTAAAGCATTTTCCCCTAAATTTTTAATTTATGGCACTTCTATAAAAATTAATAGCATAAAAATTATATACAATTTCCCTAATATATATTAAGGAAAATATCATTAACAGTAGTATTCATTTAGATAGCCATTGGAAATTTAGGTGATCTTTGGGGAAAAAATGAAGTATACTCAATTCACATCATAAATCATGCAATTCCAGAAGGTTTAAAAGAATAAATGTTTACATATTAGTAGGCTTACTTTTCAGGCAAGTGGGTAAGTGGAGAACAGACAAAAGCCAAAACAAAGATGTTTACTTTGACTTCGAAATCTATTCTGGCGTACTGAATTTTCTCCAAGAATTTGATGCTACCTCTTTAAAAGAGAAGTACTGAAGGCTTTTCCCTCCTTACCTAAAATACTGGGCTTTCTGCACAGAAATAAAATTTTAAAAAAAGACCTGAAGCATTTTAAGAAAGTTTTCACTATCTCCCTTTATTCAGCCTCCCTTCTCCTCCTGTGATCTTGCCTGCTGTTTAGAGACAAACCCTCTGGTTTCCACAGGGTACCCACTGCACTGTGCTCCACACCACAGCCTAGGCTGCAACTTCCTCCCTTGGTTTCTTCTACTGGTGTTCATTCTTTTACATGTTGTCTTCTACAAACTTATTGAATTATGTTCAGTGATGAACATACTCTTCTTCCACTTACTATAATTAATTCCTTTTTTTTAAAACCACTATTCTAACTTTACTAATATTTCAAAGGAGAAGAAAACAAAATGTTTTTCTCAGTCCTCCACCCTAAACCTCTCATGAACTGTTGTTAAAAAATAACTAAAATTTTGATTTCATTCAAGCAATCTGTATTTATACCAATAGTCACCCTATCCAAGCAAGCCTTAATTCCCCTGTGGAGAGAGAGATTTCACTGCTGGCTCCTCTGAATGAAGAAAACATGAGGCAGAAGTGGTGCAATGCTGTTGATATGTTTTAGGCCATAAAATCCACAAAAATTAGCTTTAGATTGTCCTTTTTCATAATTTTATATAGTTTTACTAAATCAGGAACACATGATAATTTATTTTATAAAACACATGCACCTCTAAAGCAATGGTTGAAGACTTTTTAGAAATTTCAAAATATTCAATTAAAACTAATACATTAGCATACTAAGATATTATCTTTACTTAGAATTCATAATAAGAATATCAAATTTCAAAGAAACTTAGGATCTTATAAAATAAATGCGAATGTATTTATATACAAATATATACAAGTTTTAGTAAAAGTGTTTTAAATTAAAGATAATATTTTTGGTGGAGTAAAATGAGTGTGTGTGTATATATATATATATATGTAGTGAATGTGCATATATAATTGAACATATATACATATATATTTATATTTTTTTATATTTTATATATTATTTAGTATGAGGTGTTTAATCTTGCAGATATTAACAAGAATGTTTCATATAAACAAAACCTGTGAGTGGATGTAAAGTATGACACTTTTAACATTCAATACCATAAAAACAAATTCAGTATAAGAACAAATTATGCAGTAAACAGATTGTTTTTGTTTTTAAGCAAAGTCTTTGAAATGTGCTATTACTGTATGATAACTTTAGAATAAATTATGAGTGTTTTGATATCATTTATGTGTTATTGAAAATAGTAAGGAAAAACAATGTTTTCAACACCTCATTTGCATTGATGCCTCTTTGATCACTTCATTAAAAATGTGTTAATTGAACGGAATGTATATTCATTGAGAAAGCTGACTCCATTCTAGTATATATGGTTCATACTATTTCCATGTGAATTTAAACAAACAGCTAAAAAATATCTGCTGCTTAAATGATATGGGAGAAATTAGCTAACATTTTTCTGGATGCTACTACCATGAAAGCA
Organism: Orcinus orca; assembly: GCF_937001465.1. NCBI lineage: Eukaryota > Metazoa > Chordata > Mammalia > Artiodactyla > Delphinidae > Orcinus > Orcinus orca. Next base: position 129,774,347 of record NC_064562.1, read on the forward strand.
TGCGTTACTACAATTTTAACAAAGGTAATTAATTTTTAACATTTTATTATTTACTGGAAAGATATATATTTTCAGTGGCACCCAAACATAAATACATTTTTATTACCCTTCATGTAACAGAAGTAAGACATTATAAAGACTCTATAACACTAATGAGAATTATAGTGCCACAGTATTCCATATATAGCTGATAAGTGTTGGACTCCATCTAAGAAGATTGGATCAAAAAGACCTGTAGCACACCTTGGTCATAGGCCAGTTTCACCTATGACAAAATCATAGAACATTCAACACATGACAGCATTTTAGCAAAGAAAAATAGAAGTTAGTTTTTAAAGTAGAGGAGGCACTTCTTTTTTGGTAGTGTAATTTTGTGGAATTTTTCTATATAAAGTCTCTCAAAATAATTTTCAAACCAAAAAAACAGTGTTTCTCATTTTAACTTGAAAAATGTCCCCAGCTACAAACAAAGCATTTTTTGTACTTGTTCTGTTTTCTACACTCACTTTCTTCACAAGAGTTTATCATGAGGCTTCAAAGAACATCTGAAACTTGCAACTCCTACATGTTGTCTTCAGCCTAGACTTTTTCCATAAACTTTGGACCATAAATCTAATTCTATATTTCACACTTCCACTTCGTTACCCAACAAGCAACTCAAGCTTAAAATGTTGAATTTGCTCTATCCCGAGGCTTTCTCTTCTCAGTTATTGCCAACCTCTACCTTTTGATTGCTGAAGTCAAAAATATTGGAAACATCCTTGACATTTATCTTCCTTTTAGACAATTTGATCCATCAGGAAATCGTATTGCTTCTACAATTTGCCACCATCTCCACTGCTCTGTCACCCTCATCCAAACTACTGTCATCTATAGACTCTGCTATTATATGTGTCTGCTTCTACTCTTGTCCCCTGTAGATTACTGAATACACCTAAATAGAGATCCTCTGTGATGCTGTGAATTATATCATGTGTCCTCTCAAAACCAATCAAATTGCAAATTACATCAAATCACTTGCCTCTAGCATCTAATAGCTTACCTTTCTGACCTCATTTCCTTCTATTCTTCTCTTTTATTACTTTGCTCCAGCCACCTCCTTGCTTTTCTCATTCATATAAAAACTGTCTACATCTTAGGACTTTTGCATTTGCTTTTTCCTCTCATGGAATATTTTTCTCCCATATCTCTAAATGCCTAGCTGCCTGATATCCATCTTTTCTTTTCTTTTTTTCACTAAAATGTCATCCCTTCCTAGATAGTTTTCATTTACCGTCTAAATGAACTTGCAAATCACCATCCTCCTCCATGAACTCCTTAACCCCAGTTCTGATCTGTTTATCATCTGTTTCACCTCACTAGATTGTGGGGTTCATGAGATCATTATTTCCCTCCTATCCCTAATGTATCAAAAAAGTTTGACATGTAGAAGGTGCTAAATATTGTATATATCATTGAATGAATGAAAAAATGAATTCATATTAAAATTTAAAATTTGACATTTAAAATAGTGGAATAAAAATATATAATTGGAATATTCAAGAGATCATTATGTTATTAATATGACTATAGCAATAAGAAATAAAGTCATTACTTTCAAAAAACACTTTGGCCATATAAAGTGATAAGACTACATGGAATAAAATATTTAGAGTAAAATTGTTTAAAATGTCAGTCAGTTTAGCAGAAAGATGGATTATCTTGATGACATCACCTTAAAATATTTATGTTTAGTGTGCTTTTAGATTACTCTAAGATATTCTTGGGTGTTAAAGTTGGTAATTTTAGTTGATTAAAATTTTTCTATGTCATTACCAATATGTCTCTGACTCAAGTCAGAGAAGTATCTCCACCTAGGCATGGAACAACTTGATTCCCTTACCCTCTTAATTGAATTTGAATTACAAAAATAGTTTGGGTAATTCTTGGTTGCTTAAGTGAGATGAAACTAGAAAAAAAAATCATCCAGACTAAACAGACTATTTAACTGAAAGAAATACTTCTATAGGTCTGCAGGTGGTAACCACACATAGTTTCTCTCCTGTAAGTTAGTGATGTGATTAATATGTGAGCCTATATAAATATTAGTTACCCAGAGAAGGGAAAAAGCCTGAGGATTCAAGCCCTTCTTACTGTGCAAAAAGGAAGGAGGTCTTCAAAATCACTCTATTTTCAGTATGAAGGGTTAATTCCCCAGGTGTCTTCAATCTCATTAGGAGTGGTCAGCATTTTAACAGTAAGCTTATTCTTCTTCCAATAAGGGTCCATTTAACTTCTGACTTGGGTCTAAAGTCCATGATTTATTTAGGGCTTACATCTTCTTCTTCAGGAATAAAGTTGAGCCTGAGCCCTTGGTGTAATACCTGGAACTTCAAAAGTCTGGACCCAGCCAAAATGTTCAATTCAGGCCCAGAAACCAGGCATAGACTCACTTCTCCCTTAACGGATATGAAGGTGAATTTACACCCTGGGTTGAAGACATACCTCCTCTAGGATTTATTATTGTCATTATATGCCAGAGGGGTTCTCACTGTGGAATTAAATCACATTCTTCCCCAAACTCCTTGGCTCCATTGATACCTCAACTTTTACAACCATTGTCTATCTTGAACTATATTTATTCTATCTCTTCTATGTTTTGGTTATTCACCATGAGAAAGCCTCAAACTCCCAGGTCATCCTTTACTACTATAAACTTCAAAAAGCTCTGCACAGCCACTAAATAGCATCTACTGCCTTTTCAATTCTACTATTAAGGGATTTGGGGCTGTTTCCAGGTTTTGATTTTTAATATTACTAGTAATGCTAGAAACACTGTTGTACATGTCTCCTTGCGTGCATGTGCATGCACTTCTGTGGAGTATATGCCAGATAAAATACAAGTACAGCCATATATCCCCTCCCTCTTGGACCTCCCCGCATACCATATAGGTCATCACAGAACACTGAGCTGAGCTCCCTGAACTATAGCAGATTCCCACTAGCTATCTATTTTACACATGGTAGTGTATTTATGTTAAACCTAATCTCCCAATTCATCCCACCTTCTCCTTCCCCCTCTGTGTCCATATGTCCGTTCTCTACATCTGCATCTCTACTCCTGCCCTGGAAATAGGTTCATCTGTACTATTTTTCTAGATGCCACATACATGCATTAATATATATTTGTTTTTCTCTTCCTGACTTCACTCTGTATGACAGACTCTAGCTCCATCCACATCTCTACAAATGACCCAATTTCACTAACACAACATAGTAAAGTAATTATACTCCATGAAAAAAATAATAAACTACTCTATACTTTAAAAAGAAAAAAATACATCCAGTTAAATTTGAATTTTAGATAAACAACAAGTATTTTTATTATAAATATTCCCAAATGTCCTCCCAACCCTACTCTCTTGAATTCACAGTCCATGATTGGCAAAATCACTTACATCATCTATCTTTTTTTTGTAGCTCATCTGAAGACACCACAGTAACAGAAGTCTTTTCAAGTAATGACTATTTCTCCCTGAGTCTTTACATCCCTGTGACTGGAGGCTGGTATGCATGTTCCTTGTTCTTTATTGTTAATTTCAAATCATTCTCTCACCTTCCTCCTTTAAACCCCTAAGTTTTCTTCTTTTATTTTATTTATTTTTTTTTTTGCGGTACGCGGGCCTCTCACTGCTGTGGCCTCTCCCGTTGCGGAGCACAGGCTCCGGACGCGCAGGCTCAGCGGCCATGGCTCACGGGTCCAGCCGCTCCGCGGCATGTCGGATCTTCCCTTCCCGGACCGGGGCACGAACCTGCGTCCCCTGCATCGACAGGCAGACTCTCAACCACTGCGCCACCAGGGAAGCCCTAGACCCCTCAGTTTTGAAACACGTTATCCGGTTGTATTATCCAGTACTACTCATTAAAAGTCTAATCAAGCAACCCTTTAGCATACTCCCCCTAATTTCTTTGACAGTTTAACTCCTGGCTCTTTATGACTTTCTCCAACAGTAATCACATTTTAATGTCTGGAGATTTCAATAATTATATGGTTAATATCTTCAACATTCTGGCTCCTCTAGTCCTTGAAGTCTTCTCCTCCAATAATCTCAGCTACCCATATCTATGATCACACCCTAGATCTGTTTATTACTAACACGGGAGCTCTCCTGGTTTTCATCTTGTCTTTTGGATGATTACGTCTCAGATTCTTTTTCTGGATCCTTCTGGTTCCTTTTCTTCTCCAAGACATGAGTGTTGGGATGCTCAGTCCTTGGCAACTTTCTTTGACACGGTGCCCTCTTTGGAATGCTGCCAGTCTCATAGCTTTAATTAGCATCCATATTTTGATTAAAATCTACATTTATATTATTTATATATTCAGCTCAGATATCAGTTCTAGTCTTAAATCATATATTCTCCTGAATAACTACGGACATTTCAAGCTGTACATGTTTAAAACTGATCTCTTCATATTCACCCCAACCTGCTCTACTTGTAGCCTTCCTCTTCATAATTTAAAAGAACTGCTTTCATGCAATTACTAAGGCAAAAACTTATGAGTAATCTTTGATTTTTCTTTCTTTCACATCCCATATCTATTTTAGAAGGAAGTCCTCTTATCTCTATCGTCAAACTAGATTTAGAATCTGATCATTTCTCATCATCTCAGCTGCTGGAGCCCTGGTTCAATTTGCCACTCTTTCTCACTCAGATTATAGCAATAGCCTACCAACAGGTTTTCTTAATTCTACCTTTGCCCAGTTAGTTGAAAGTCTGTCTCCTACACTCCAGCTAGAGACATAACAATTAAGACATATTTCAGACTATGCTAATTTTCTCCTTAAAATTCTTAAATGGCTCCCATTTCACTCAGGCTAAAAGCAGATTCTTTAAAATGACCCTGTAATTCCTTAGACTTTCAGCCCCCCGTTTATCTGACTTCATTTCCATTTTCCATTCCCTCACTTTTCTCTGGCCACATTGTCCTCTTTGCCAGGCCATAAATGCACCAGGCAGATGCCTACCTTAGGGCTTTGCAACAGATCTTCCTTTGGCCTGGCGCACTCTTTCCCAACTTATAGGCAGACCAGTTTTCTCATGTTCTTTGTCTATTCTCAATTATCTTATTCTCAGTGACTGACGACACTGTATAAACTGCACAAATCTCCTCTTATTACTGCAAATTTTCCACACTCTGCTCTAATATATTAATATTAATATATTAAAATTATATATATCATAGTTTATTACACTGTTATTTAACTATGTCCTCCCTTTGGAATATAAGACTGAAGAGACATAAGATACCTGGCCCACAGTGGATGCTCCATACGTATTTGCTGTATTAATAAAATAAATATTCCATTGAGTAAACTAAGTATCTTTTTAAAGTGCACCAATAATGCAAGCGTTTGCTTTCTCTAGGCAATCCTAATCTTGTCAATAGTTACCAAACATCATTTTCTTATGATAACTAAATATTGTTATTTGTATTCACTGACATGTAGAGACAGCTTGGTTGAGAGTAGTACTCATAACTTCAAGTTCTGAAACTAATTGATTGCACAAAATTTTATCTAGAGCTGGAGCATTTCTCTTGTCCCTTCCCATTCCCTCTTCACTGAGCTAATTGTACTTCAACTTTAGCATTCCTTCATAAGAAAAGATGTCCCTGTACCCCGTTACCAGATAAAGTTACCATTATAAACTCTTTATTATACTTTACTTCACTCTGATAATACTTTTTATAATAGTAATTAAATAATTGTTTCATTCCCTATTTGTCTCTTCCCAATAAATATAAGTTCCATGAAAACCAGGATTAGCCATATTATATTTCTTAAATGTCCACTTATAACTTGTCAAGTTATCCCTAGTAACTACTGAATTACTTTAAAATATACCCAATAATTATTTGTTGAATTAATTTTTTTATAGAAAAAGATCAATGACTTTTTAATAAGCACTACTTTATTTTCTGACATATAATCAATTATTATTTTCTTTTTTTGCTGATGACAATTACAAAGCATTCTCAATAATGTTGATTACTAAGAATAATATCCCATATCATCTAATCACCTAAATTTTAACTTGACAAGACTTGTAATATATTATGTATTTGTGTATATGTATATAAACATGAAACATTACATTTCTTAAGTGTTCAATAAATGGAATATTCCAACTTGTTAAATGATCTGTTTAATATAATATGAATATTAAAATTGTCTATTCTAGTTTTACTTATGAAGTATTAATGGTGAGATCTAACTGGACACAGAAACTGAGGGGCATAGAGAAGTCATATATCTTTCAGAATTTACTCCAATCGTATTTATTCGTTCAATTTCATAAAATATGTTTAGCCTTATACTATCACTTACGCTCATGTTTTTATGAAGTTCGTAATTTTTGATATATGGTATATTATATTTTAGTAGAAATTGCATATTACTAATTCATAATACTGTCATTCAAAATAAGTTATTTTCTTAGATTACACATGGAAAAAAATTCCCCGGGGGTTCCCAAACACAATCTCTAAATTTTTAAAAAATATATAATTAGACTTATCAATTAGTTTCTGAAAAAGCACTAAAATACATGGTCTTATCACCTCAAGAAAGAATAAAAATATACATCAAAGCCACACTATTACTGCAATTGATACACTCCGTCATCTACTGTAGAGTATAGCACTTATCTCTATAGGAATACTTATTTTTATCAATCAAGAATACCGAACAGGAATGACTTTTCAGCAATCTCACCAGGGCAGTCATGCCTTTCTAGTTTGAAACCTACTATAAAATATGTCTTTGGCTATCAAACCTCCATGCTAAGCAGAGCTCAAAATACTAGCTCAAATTAGTTTGGGAGAGGGCAAATAGCTCTATTTGGTCTTGACTGAGTTTTAAAAGACTTACTTCAGTTAGAAAATTGGGTAAAAGCTTACTGTGTTTAAATTCTACATTTAATAATCTTCTGAAATTTTATGGTGAAAAAAACATGTTCTACACATTTCATCCAAGGCTTAATCAGTGGTAAGTATAAAGTGAGAATGTATAAATATTAATTGTAGAATAAATATTATTCCAGAATAAGTAAGTACAACTATAAAACAACTTAAAAAAATTAAGCCTAATATATAGACTATTCCTGAACAGGTAAAAAATCTAAAATTTAATTTAAAATTATCCTTTTCATGGAATATTATTTTAATTAAGTTTTACATTATTTCCTTATATCATTATGATTTATGATATTTAATATTTTTAATTTCTCTTTTTATAAAAAATGTAGCAAACATAGGCCACCAGAAGAGAAATAATACATTTTGTAATCTGCATTAAGGAAACATATTTGTATCTTTTGATGCTGGAAGAATCCTATTAGAAAATTTCATTTACTGGTGGCCTTTTTGCACTGACTAAAGAACATGATTTAACATACATACAAAAATATGAAACAGTGCCTGTCATTCAGGATCCAGATTTGCTATATGGATTTCACATTATGAATTACAGTTTTCATAAATTTACTATCACTTTCATTTGATTTTTAAGCTTCTATATCAATTTACATCTTGAAGCAAAGATTCCAATTTTTATTAACTTAGTTTTGAATTCAGTCTCCACAAAGGACCGGGAAGTTTTAACAAACTTAAAATGTACAAAGATAAACAATGAAATGATCTATTGAAATATTAATAAGGTCTAGAGACTGAGTATTTCTAGAATATACAGGAAAATTTTACACAATACTTTTCCCTATTTACATATTCATAGACAGGTCTGAGGAAATGATGTGGTCCAATTCCTGAACAGAAGATAAATATAAACACTAGAAAAACTAAATGATTGGTCTTAGATCATATGAGCCAGATGGCAGCAATAATGGACCAGGGCCATGTTGCCTAACATCCAATGTTCTACATGTACGACTTAATTAGTTTTACATCATAAAAGTAATATATACTAATTACAAAGAATATGAATTAGTAAAACATTAGGAAATCCTCCTGTAATCCAATTAACCATTACTGGCCTCCTGGCCATTCCTCAAACACACTAAGCAGGCTGCTGGCCTAGGCTATAGTTCTAATATCCATTATACTCTGAACACTCTCCTTCAAGAGAGTTACATGATTCACTCCCACACTTCCAATCACACTGGCTCAATTACCGTTTAACACATAGTTCTTCCTCACTACTTGATATTGAAGTGGAAACTCTCTCATGCCCCCCTCACTATATCTATACTATGCTTTTTTTCTTTTATATTGCTTTTTTCATCACTTGATATATTTACATATTTATTTTACTTACTTTTATGCCTCCTCTCACTATATTTCAATCTCCATAAGACTTTGTCCAGTTGATTCACCACTGTATCTCAATCCTTGACAATTCCTGGCAAGTGTTAGGTCCTAGAATATATAAATATCACTAATCTGAACCCCTCCCCCTGCAAAAATTGAACTTTAAATGTTTCTTCCGTTCATGATCTGGGCAACATAAATTAAGACCATAAACAGCCTTAGACTTGAAAGAGCAAGAGGAGAGAGCAATTTCTAGAACCAGAAACAGAGTGGACTGTATGGGGAGAACAACTCGACTGGAGATGAAACTTTAGTCTGAGGATGCCTCTAGGAACATACAATGAACCATGTAATGAACAATAAATGAATTATCCATGTAAGAAGAGCACATAAGGAGCAGTTACAGATACTGACATGAAAACTACAGAAGAGACAGAAATATGCATTCTTTAAAAATATTTAAGAATAATTTATCAAAAAGAGCTCAAATAAAAATTTGGTAGAATGTCACATTTTACCACTGAATTAAAAAATATAGTTAAAAAGGATGTTTTCTTACAGAAAACACAACTGACAAAATAGAAGCAAAAGACCAGAGAAACTGAAGGAACAGTCTAATACCTTTGCCCAAAAACAAAATCCAACCAAAAAATGTAAAATATTTTAGGCTCATGTTGGACCAAATCTTTCTAAAGCAGATATTCACTATATTATGTAATTTTTCTAAAGCAGAGGGACTGCGTACTGCCAACTGCCAGAAAGGTCCATTCCAATTCCCTATTCATGGATAGGGGAAAAGACCACTGTGTAGTAATTCTGAATTCCAATGGGCCCACTAGGAGGTGAACTTAAGACAAAAATCCATTAATACCTGACCCAAATATGCCCTGACTCTAAGTATAGTCAAGATGATGTGTAAGGTCTTTGAATATTAATATCATCACAGTGGGTAGGTTAATTCTTACCAAACAGTCTTGATTTTTGAGGCCTGGCCTCTCTTTCAGTCAGTGGGTTATGGGTCAATGTGTCCTGGGTATAAATACTGGTTTAGATCTGGCAACCAGTGAGGAATCAAGATTTTTTACTGGAGTGGCCACTCCAACCATCTGATTATTCATCTTCAATTACTTTTGATCTTAAACATTTACCAACACCTTGTTGGATGCCTATCTGTCTTGTCCATACAGTCCCCATATTATGCTATCATTGCCATGGTTTCTAAGTACTCCTGGCCACCGCTCTGATATTTCTGTTCACTACAATAACTTTGTCCAACTGGTTTCTGAAAGTTAAGCATCCAGATCTTAATCAAATCCAGGTTTGATTAATTAAGGGTCATTTTATGTGGATTGTTCTTAGGGTGGCAAATTCTCTAACAGTATCTCCCTACTGACAGCTTTGACCTGAAGAGGACAGCCACCACTGAGCTTTTCCAAGCTGATGGCTCTCCTCTCAACAGAACATTACTTACTGCTTTGTTAAATGAAATGTTTGCTAGACCCTCTAGTGGCATAACAACCTTTGGTGGGTTTTCCATCCATGGTGTATATGTCATGGTATGCAACCCATCTAAGCCTTTTGTTCCCTTCCTCAACAATGTGCCACAGCTACTGTGGTTATTTTACTTCAACTAGTATATACTTTCATTTTTCTCAGAGTCCAAAAATCAGCCTCATAGTGTGTCAGTTGTCAAGGTTTTAAATCCTATGGAACAGAGATACATTCCCATATCAATACACTCTCCTTTATACAATCATTTTTTCTTATCCTCTTGAATTTAGTTTCATACAGACTCTCCAGCTCCCACTGGTAGGTTCTATAGCTTCTTGGGGTATAGACCTTTTTCTCCATGAAAGGACTCTGATGCCCTAGTGAAGTTATGTAATGATTTAGTCCTAGTTATTGGTTTACTGACATGAGGGGAATTGTGGTCATATCCTCAGGGGGATATGTGTTGACTTGCAAGGCAGAGCCTTCTGCATCATCTTCATCATCAAGCAAGAGGGTGGAAAACACTACTCTTTAATAATATGAAGTGCTACTTATGCAGACTAAAAATGTTCTGGGGAATCTGGGTTGATTCAAAGCAGATGTCATCATCACATATTTCAGAGTCCCATGACCCTGGCATGGTGGACCTGCTATGGCTAAAATTTCAACATTCTCTCAACATCTGCCACTGTAACGTAGTAAGTCCTGAGCCCAACCCTCATTCTTCTGCCCTGAGCTTGTTCTACAGGATATAAGAATCTTGGGATTGATATATACTATAAATTGACACTACTATATATGAAATAGATAACTAATGACCTACTGTATAGCACAGGGAACTCTACTCAATACTCTGTAATGGCCTATGTGGGAAAAGAATATTAAAAAAACCTGGATATGTGTATATGTATGATTAATTCACTTTGCTGCACACCTGAAACTAACACAACATTGTAAATCAACTATATTCCAATAAAAATTTTAAAAAGAAGAATCTCTTTATATGTTGTCAAAGAGGCTCTCTGATTTTAGCACTTAGATTTCGGTTGGTTATTAATCACACTCACACTTTCTTCCTATTTCTCCAACCATATCATCTGCTCCCAGAAGCAGCCATCTGGTATCATTGTCCTTATAATTACTATTTCTCCCACATTTCTCAAACTCCTGATACATTGCATTAATAAATACATTCCCTTTCAGGATTATCTAATCCATGTCATCACTAATTAAAGTTTAACAATTGAATTCTAATTTCATGCCCAGATCTTTCTGAGCTCTACCAATTCACCAGTGATGGGGCTCTAGATGTCTAGTGCTGATACAACTGTACAATCCCATACTAAAATCTGTTTTTTTCAGACATTATGGTATGCCTTTGGTTTCAATACCTACAGGTTAAGAAGAAGACAGTCTTAGTAGATGGGGAAGTTCGTTTGCAATACATTACAATAGAAAATTCAGCTAATCCAAAGGGAGTTCTGGAGTTTGAAGGACGCTTCAGAGTTGTCCCACACTAGGAGAACATGGCTAGGCTCTTTACACCAATATTGACCAGTAATTCTGCCCTAGAAAGAGGACATTACTTTGAGAGGTCATCTTTGGCCAAGAGCAATCACCAAAAGATAGCTCAGATGCAAGCTTTTAGTCACCAACACTCTCAATATCTGGAGGAAGGAGTGCTTTATTACTGCTTTTATTATATATACTTTAAATATTTAATTGATGCCTTTATCATATATGCTTTAAAATATTTATTCTTACACATTTTTCATTCTTATGGTTTATACGCCTAAGACACATTCTTTTCTTTTCCTTAAATAACATGAACAAATAATATGCTAAATTTCTTTTCCTTTGAATATCTTTTAGCATGATACAAGTTTTTCTTTTTTAAGCTCTAAGGTGTATGGGGTTAATAAACACACAGGCAGATAGCTGTTATGTTACTACTCATTAAGTCATTATTATTCATTTTCTTATCATAGTCGTATTCTGATGAAATGGTTTTTAAGTATTTTGTGTTGTTCACTGATGTTTAAAAATATATTTTTGTATCTCCCATTAGATAAGAGCAATAGTTAACACACTCAACAGTCATCATTTCATTTCTAAAATGCCTTAAATGTTCTCAGTAGAATGCTTTAAATAATGCATTTTATTAAATAATATATTCATATCTTCTTTTGAAAAATATTTTGTTTTATCTTTTCCCCTCAAGATTAAAAGTTTTATGTCGGGAGTTTTAAACACTAAATTAACTGGGAAAGGATTCATTTAAGTCCAGTATTGGCTTTCTGGCTTAGATATATTAGATATGACCTCTCACCAGTTTAATTAAATAGGGTAACTTTTTAAATATTAGTCAAAATCATTTTCTGATCTTGTTGGAATTTTTAAAAACGGGTGCATACCATTTTATTCAGTGACATTAAAGAAGCCAATTAATATAATAGAGGCTCATTTTAAGTTTGTAAATTTAATCACTGTATTCTGACAATAGCTTAACATTATTTCTTTGAGTAATAAAAGGATGATATCTTCCAACCACCTAATCTATCCCTTCATAGGAGTCATGTACTGATTGGTTACTATATGGAAATCATGAAGGGCTTTAGCCCCTGACTGCCTTATTTTATCACCATCTCAGATACTGCCATCATTCTATGAGACTTCAGTAGACTAGACTAAACCATTACAAATGCTGATATACTAAGAATTATACTCAGTTCATGACTTCCTAATCGCCAATGAATTTTTCTTTCTCACCTGCTAAAATATGGTCACACTCCATAAATCAGAAATTTTCCATATGCCAAAGCACGAACACAAGAATCTCATCCTTAACCATAAACTCCCTTTCTTTATAGTACAATTTCTAAACTCATTATAACTTTAAATCTACTGATGTTGATAATCTATCACTTTATTTAATTTCTTCAATTTCTATCATCTATCATTATTCTTATCTTTTTGCAGGCACCATGAATTCACCTTCATCCTTTCTTTTTCTTTTTCTCATTCCACCTGCCTGGCAAGACCTCATCCTTCAATGAAACTTATGTATACTATTTCAGTGGCCACACTGTCAATCTAAGCATAATTGGAGGAAATCAAGTACCCAAGATGACTGAGGTAACTATATCTTAAAGATCACCAAACTCAGTGGCTCTTCATACCGATGATTTCATAATTAAATCTCTCTTCTCAAACTTCTCACTTCTCCATACGTCCAACTTGCTATTCTAGTTATTGACCAGCTACTCTGTTTTATTTTAAAAAATATAACACAGACTGTATCTTTCTATTTACTGAATGTACACACATGTAGGCCTTTGCAACTGTTTTCTCTCCTCATAACAATAAAGAATCCTTCCTTTCAAAATCCAATTTTTCCTCAATAGTTCATCATTTGATACCCTATTTCTATTTTACTACTTAACATCTCTTCCCATCAGCTTAGTCACTCAATCATTCCTATGCCATACAAATATAATTTAGGTATGCCCATTAAAATATACAAGTGCATGCACGCACATACACACACACACACACACACACACACACAAGCAAACAAATGAACTACATCTATTGGCCCTATTACTCCTTAAATCTTAAATCCTTAAATCCTTAAATCTGCTGGCCGCTACACACCAGCGGCTGCTATTCAAGAAGTGATGCAAATATTATGGGTCAATTTCCTATCTTCCGTTCATTTTTCACCTTACTACAATGTGCTCTCCTCTTCTACCAAGCTACTAAAACTGCATTACAAATTCACCCATACACATTGCAAAATACAGTAGGTCCCTTTCAGTCTTTAACCCCTAATATCTCTCATTAGCAATTAACTTATTTGATAACTGCTTTACTTTATACATATTCTATTACATTCTATGCATTACAAGCTTTATTTTTTTCCTACTTTCTTGGCCATTGTTTCTCATACCTTTTTCCAGGCTTGCTCTTTTTCACAGTGCATTATGTGTAGAAGAGATCCATGTTAGTTCAAAGTAAAACAAAATTTAAAACTATAATAAGACAAAAAACTCATAATAAATTAATAAAATAAAAATAAGGGGCTTCCCTGGTGGCACAGTGGTTGACAGTCTGCCTGCCGATGCAGGGGACACGGGTTCGTGCCCCAGTCCAGGAAGATCCCACATGCCGCGGAGCGGCTAGGCCTGTGAGCCATGGCCGCTGAGCCTGCGCGTCTGGAGCCTGTGCTCCGCAACGGGAGAGGCCACAACAGTGAGACGCCCGTGTACCGCAAAAAAAAAAAAAAAAAAAAAAGCCAAAATAAACCAAAATAATAAAATAATAACGATGATAAATGCTTATCAAGCACTTATTTTGTGCAAGGCAGCTTGCGAAGTTACTTTATATGGATTATCTTATTCACAACAACTCTCTTACATAGATACTTCTGTCACCTAAATTTGGAGATGATGAAACTAAGGACAGAGTGTGACTGGGTCAAGATATGATGCAGCTCCTCTCTTTCTTCTCATTCAATGTTCTTTCCCTGTGATCTCGAACAAATCTATAGCGTTAAATGGCATCTCCAGGTCATGACTCCCAAAACTAACATCTCCTGTTCAAACTTCTCTATTAGATTTAACACATACATACATTCAGGTACCTCTTTTATAGTTACACTCAGATGCTTTTTAGGCATCTCTTTTCTTTTTGAACACATTTTATTTATTTATTTATTTATTTATTTATTTATTTATTGCTGTGTTGGGTCTTTGTTGCTGCACATGGGCTTTCTTTAGTTGCGGCGAGTGGGGTTTACTCTTTGTTGCGGTGTGCAGGCTTCTCATTGCAGTGGCTTCTCTTGTTGCGGAGCATGGGCTCTAGGCATGTGGGCCTCAGTAGTTGTGGCACACAGGCTCAGTAGTTGTGGCGCACGGGCCTAGTTGCTCCGTGGCATGTGGGATCTTCCCAGACCAGGGCTCAAACCTGTGTCGCCTGAATTGGCAGGCGGATTCTTAACCACCGCGCCACCAGGGAAGCCCCAGGCATCTCTTAATGAACATTCCAAATCTAAACTACTGTTTATTCCCTTTCTCAAGAGCGTATACTTAGAATATCAAAGTGGATATGTAAATGCTCTAAACAAATATGTACATTTACTCAAGCCTAAAATACTAAGTTTTATTCAGAGTTAAGGCCCCTCAAGTTTATAGGTACAAACCTGACTCCCTTGCATCACTGACTCAGAGAGGAGATCCATACAGGTTTTCCAAGGAGGCGAGGGGCTGCCTGTTCAGGGGATTCTGCAGTTGAGGTCCTCAAGCATGTCCAGAAGTGGGGACACAGGCACTCTTGGGGATTCCTCACTACTATTATAGTAATTCCACTGAGAATTGAGAAACTGACCTGGAGCAGGTCTACAACAGATGCATAAGAGGGAGGGATGCAGTTACACGACTTTATCTTCCAGGATGCCACCAATCCAAGCCTGAGCTGGTTTGTGAAAGTCTGTTATTTGGGCCTTATCGTATTCCTTCCAGACCAGGAGTATATGTGCTAGTGCAGTCTGAGTACCAACCATAGCATGTGTGTGGGGTAGTCCCTAAGCAATCTGATTTAATTCCCTGCTTCATATATGAGGAAACCAGGGCCAAAAAATAAAAACAAAAACAACAACAGCAACAAACCAAACAAACAAAACAAAAAAAAAAAAGAAAAAACAAACAAATCAAGGAACTTACTTGTCCAGGACAAGTTTTCCTTAGATTTATAGATATAATCATCTATGCCATGGTTGTACTAGATTTAGCTGTCAAAGTGATAAGTATCTTGCAGGATTTACTTATTTTTAATAGAAGGAGACACTGAGCCATAAGGACTTTGGCTCATTTTTAATTTCAAAAAGAATGAAGTCAACTGATAGTAATTACATTATGTAAAAATATTTCCTTGTTATAAAAATTAAACATTTTTTTAATTTTATTTTTTATAAAAATAATTTTCCAGAAAAAATCTTATTGCTAACAGAGTAACACTGAATATGGGAGATAATAAATAGATAGATATAAATATACTACACCAAGTTATTAGCAGTAGGGACCAAGTATCCTTCAGTTTCATCACTATGAAAGCTTTGTTGTTGTTTCTTTAATTCAGAGAAGCACTAATTTTGTCAATATTGCTCAAAAAAACTTAAAATAATATGAAATGAAAAGTTATAAATTATCACTCTCCAAAATATCTTTCTCAATAATCTCTCAGACTAATCCTGTGATTTGTATATATAGAAAAATAGCTTTAGTTAAAATTTCTATGTTTAAAAATACTTAAAATAGAGACCATAATGATTTTTCATATGGTCAACTGCCATTCCTTGATGTTTTACAGGGCTCAGACCTAACTCCTTATAAATTTTATTTTTTAAAGTTACATTTTTAGTATTTTGATGCAAGTGTTCCAAGATGATATAATTCAAAAATAAATTCCTAGCCAAAAGTAATACTGCCGGAGTAAATATATTTTATAGGTATATTATTCACATATGCCATTAATCATCATGTTCTGATAACCAGAAAAATACTTAGATTCTTTTATGAAAATAATATTAAAATGGAACTTTAACTATAAACTGAATATATTTTTGGAACATATTTTATATTTTCTAGGCTTACTCTGGACTATGTCTTTGTTGTGACCTATTAAATCTCAGACTGCATGAGTCAGAGCGCTGGGAAATCAATTAGTCTGTTTTGGTGTTAGCATACCCAAAAAAGGGTCCTTCTTTTATTGAAAGAGATAAAACCCCAAATTCCCAGAGTTATTCATCATTTTGGGGTCTGATTTTACAAAAAAAAAAAAAAAAAAAGAAGCTGTTGAAAGCCAAACTGATGAACATGTCCTGCCTAAAGCTGGTATTCAAGTCCTTGGGAACTCAAAGCTGGTATTCACAGTACTGTGTCAGCAAGAAAATACCTCAAGTGTAGAGGCAAGACTGTAGATGTTGACTTTACTTAATGGTATGTCTTCAAACATCTGTATGACTTTGTGATTTTTGTTCCTAACATACAAAAGTACAATAAACATATTATTTTTTACTTAAACTTTGATATAAATAAAATCCCTTGGGCTTCCCTGGTGGCGCAGTGGTTAAGAATCTGCCTGCAAATGCAGGGGATGCAGGTTCGAGCCCTGGTCCGGGAGGATCCCACATGCTGCGGAGAGGCTGGGCCCATAAGCCATGGCCGCTGAGCCTGCGCATCCGGAGCCTGTGCTCTGCAACGGGAGAGGCCACAACAGTGAGAGGCCCGCGTACCGCAAAAAAAATAAAAATAAAAATAAAATAAAATCCCTCTGTGACAGTAAACCAGATTATTATAGCCTTAGGATCTAATGAAATATTTAAACTTTACAAAATGTTTTCTTGAAAATAAAAGGTGATAGCATTTAATAGTACCTTACTGGGTTAACTTGGGAAAACAACACAGACAACAGCAACAAAAACACTGGACAAAAGAGATAAGTCCACTTTCTCCACTAAAGCTATTGCTATCTAAAATATAAAGATAAACTGGCATAAGGTTAAATCACAGAAGAGAAATGAAAGAATAAGTAAAATGGACAGCTCCCCGTTGTCCTATTTTAAAGGTTATTTTCCTTTTGACATAATCATTTCTTTTATGTCACCTTGATTCAATTGACTTTATGCAGTCCAAATATCATTTGAGACTCTTTTTTTCACAAATATTTGCAGAAAAGTCTTCTTTTGAGAAAAAATGAGTAATCACCATATGCCTGACATCAATTACAAGTCAATTCATAATTTTTAATTCATAATTCTTATTAAAACTAACAATCTCAAGCAATTATTACTTAAAATTTCTTGATCAATAATTAGAAAATATGTAATAAAGTTTAAACAGATTATTAGCTGTCTTCTATGAATAGTTTTTAACACTTCCTCCTAAAGGAAAGTTTAATCACATGCAAGCCCTGTCAGCAAACTGACATATAATGCCAGCTAAAATACATTTCTTCAAAAATTGGTCAAAGACCAAATCCCATCGTTACTGAGAAAATCTGGCAAATCAACAATAATCATATTTTTAACATGGAATTCTTACTTCTTGTACCATAATCATAACAATTCAAAATGAATTTAATGTGCTTTCATTCATGCATTTTGTAAAGTATTGCATGAGTATAAAGAGGGAGAAAAAAGAATAGAAGGTATGTTTGGCAGGAAGTCGTGATTTCTATATTTAGTCCTAATCCAGCCCTCTTTGAACAGCCTTCTTAACCTTTTTTAAAAAATTAATTAATTAATTAATTAATTTTTGGCCACGCTGGGTCTTTGTTGCTGTGCGTGGGCTTTCTCTAGTTGTGGTGAGCGGGGGCTACTCTTCGTTGTGGTGTGCAGGCTTCTCTTTGCGGTGGCTTCTCTTGTTGCAGAGCACGGGCTCTAGGCACACAGGCTTCAGTAGTTGTGGTACATGGGCTCAGTAGTTGTGGTTCTTGGGCTCTAGAGCACAGGCTCAGTAGTTGTGGTGCACAGGCTTACTTGCTCTGCAGCATGTAGGAACTTCCCAGACCAGTGCTGGAACCCTTCTCCCTTGCATTGGGAGGCAGATTCTTAACCACTGTGCCACCAGGGAAGTCCCCCTTCTTAATCTTTTGAACCACATTTTATTAATCTCTAAAAGGTGTGTGTGTGTGTATTTAACCTGTAAGGAATCTTCAAGCTCTAATTTTATGTTTCTAAGAGAAGCCTGATATATGACAGCTTATTAATAAAATATAAAACAAGAAAACAAAATAATTTATCAAACCATAGAAACATTATCATTTGTATTTTAAAAGTTTTCCAAAACTAAATATGTTTAAACTGAATTAAATTAATTCAAATGTGACTAGGAGAGCTTTGTCCTGCTTTGATATCTAAATCATCAACTCTAATGCATGTTACCATGGCATCCCAAGGACTTCCAATGCACTTGCCCAGTAAAGTTTCTTTTTAATTACAATAACCATTGACTTTATTTTTTTTAATTTCCATTAGTGATTTTTAAAAAAAAATAAATATGTAATTTTTTGCTAAGCGTTGTATTTTGTGTGCTATTTGTATACTGTTTCACTTATCCATGTTTGTTTTTGTTTAATAGCCACTTTTTTTGCTTTAGTCTTTATATGTCATTCAGTTTTAACTATTTCCTGAGTCATTACTAGTACCAAACAAGCACTGAGATTTCTTACCCTGAAGCTAGATTTTTAAATGTCCTCCTTTAAAAGTAAGCATATCTTTCTCAGTTTAGTGTCATAAGTATTACATTTGGTTTTATCATTTATTTTGTGATTTCTTTTTTGGTTCTCTTTTATTTCTATATTCTATCATCTTGCTGAACTATATAAACTATTTAGGCCCCTATTACCTATACGATGATATTCTTAGATACACAGCTTTCTTTAAAGTAGATTAAAATTTACCTTAATATTTTAAGCCAGACATTAACCAGAGACATTCTTAAAAACATATTCAACCTACAATTGAAATCCTATCAGTCACAATTTTTGTTTCTTTCTTTTGGAACATATTTTATGTTCCCAATTCATCTACTTCTGCAAATATCTCCATTTGAAAACTCTGATTTCTCTTATAAATAAACAATTATGCCATCTAAAAATGTGCCAAGAGGTGGGGTACACCTGTACTCTATAGGCAGATGACACCAAAATGTTAGCCAGAACTAGTTAAAGTTTTGATGGTTTCACTGCTTCATTAGCCAGTATATCTCCTCAACAAACATATTTTAGTTTTATAGCACCTCTCCAGAAATTATGGCTATAAAATTAAGATGAATTAAAAAAACCGAGTATGAGCCTTTTTAATCTTAATTTTTTTCTAGAACCACCTCCACTGTTTTCATTTGGTTTACTACTATTGCCACAGTGAGAATATCTGTGCCTTTTCTTGATAAAAATGTCGAGTAAAGCTTATCCTGACATATTTAAATTCAGCTTCAAAACAAATAATAGAGGTTTTACTCCCCCAATTTTGCTAATATAGTTAAAATATACAAAATCAGAGCTTAAAGGAAAATTAAAATTATTATAAAATAATGTTAAATATTTATGAATGTTTATATATTCTCAGATTTTTATATAATTTGGGGTTAAAATTGACAAACTAATTTCAAAATATCGAACATCACAGTGGAGCCTACTGTACATGGTAAGTACACAGTTTAAGTTTGACAGGACCAATGGATATATAACTTTTTCTGAGATAAGCCTGTTGATAATGTGCTTGCATGTAGCAGCCGTGTCAAAGTTCTATAAAATTCTCTACGATTTTTTTTTCTCAGTTTCTGAATTTATCTATTCCTGGACTGGTAATTAGTAGTTTGGCGACCAGCACTGATGTGCAGGCTACACTTTTAGTAATAGTGTTTTAATCATCACCTTGGTATGTCAAAAACATAGCCTTCATCCAAGGAATTAATATGAACACCGAAAAGTGGGGTTATCAGTTCATATTCAAGAAATCACTGGTCTTAATGTGCTCCATCACCCAGAAGCAGCTCACCTGGTAAAACTGTAAAATGGCCTATTGCAGAATCATTTATCATGCCAGAAGGCAAAGAGAGTTCCCTGCAAGCACAGGGTGCTGTTCTATAGCATGCACTATGTGCCTTTAACAGGGTGATCATATAACTTATTGTGGAAACCAAGATGTTTTCAGAGGGAAAAGGGAACTATTCAATATGATAATAAGACAAAAGATGTGCCTGCAGTACATAGGAAACTATAGTCACTATGGGCCAATATTCAGCATCATCTCTCCCACAGAAAGGAAGCAAAGGCCTAGGATCCAGGTTGGGGGTGGTTAAGAGTGCCCCCCTTCACTATTATATCTAATAATCCACTTACAACATTTTTGCATTCAATTTCTGTGATTCTTGGGATCACATATTTAGATGCCCTAGTACCCAAGAAGAAATGCTTTCACCAGGAAACATAGTTATGAGTTTGTTATATTGAAACCTAAGAAGGTCCACTTCTTATTTGAAGCTTCTGCTACTGAACTAATAGACAGGAGTTAATGTACTGGCCAAAGTGATTGATGCTTATTACTAAGGAAAAATTAAGTTGTTGCTCCAAACTAGTGTCAAGAACAACTGTATCATTCTATCATAAAGTGAGGCGGTTCTCTTAAGTGCCTCCTATTCCCCCATGCTCAGTAATAGTGGTCACCCTGGTAAAGACAGGAGCATGGAGAACTTGTGCCCCAGGGGAATGAAGATTTATGTCAAATTAACCCTCCACACAAAAAATCTCCAACCAGTTGATATACCTATGGAGGGTAAGGAAACATGCAATAAATGATATAAGAAGGGATACTAATCAGCTACATAAAAGCAACCATGTTTTATATTTATTCATCATTTCCATTGCTCTGCTGAGTTACCTGAGTCATCCAAACAAAACACCTGAGTTGATATTAAGGAGAAAAGGGGAAAAAGAGGTAGATTGTACAAGTTATTCTCCATTTGTCCCTCCAGGTTCACTCCTCCATCTACTCTATCTTGCTACAAACACTGAACACATGGCTTCTAAGGGCTAACAACTCACAAAAACTGTTATTCCCATCTTCCAGGAGAGTTATCCAACAGACAGCACTGGAAGGGGTTCAAGGACAACTGGAGAGAAAAGTCAGGATATTTATTACCTTGGTTCACTTCAATTTCTGTTTGGCTGCACTTTGGCTGTGGTTGCTCACCACTCTTTTTTTTTTTTTAATAGCTACAGCCATCAAATGTGATAACCACGAGCTCCCGATTCCCTACCAGCCTAGGGGTGATAAGAGATGACTGCTATTACTAGTCCTGTGGCGATTCACCATCCCTTATTAGTTTTCCTTAACCTTGTCTTTACCTCTGTAGAGACTGTTTCATGAAACCCTCTTCATTTATACTTTTTGAGATCACCATCTCTTTCATGTGAGAATTCTGACCAAATGGACATTTTATACTGTTAACATTGCTGAAAACCTTTCAAAAATACATATTTATCTACACTAATTATAGTTTGTGATATAAAGAGGATAATTATTGCTAGTAAAGGTAAAAGAAGTTGGAAGTTAAATTTTAAAATAAAAGAGAAGAACTTTGATATAAAAGAAATGAAAAATTATTTTCTACTCTATATTTGTATCTAGATTAAAGTTATGAACACCCACATATATATACATATGCACATAAATTCATATGTATATACCTGGAACTTTTTTGATTCATGAAAATGAACATAACCTGCCTACGAGCAGACCTAGGGATATAGTTTAGCAAAAGGTGAAGAGAGAAGAAAGGACAAAGATGAATTGCTCTGCACGTGATACAGTGTTTTTAAAGTAGGGATAAACAGAGAAGAGAGAGTATAGGATTTCCCTGGCATTCCAGCAGTTAAGACTCCGTGCTTCCAATGCAGGGGGCACAGGTTTGATCCTCGGTTAGGGAAATAAGATCTCACATGCCACGCAGTGCGGACAAAAGAAAACAAAACAAAAGGAGCTGAGAGAGATTAGGCAATGATGCAGAAATCTAGAGATTATAAAAATTCCTTAAGATGGGTTGTCAGCTAACTTTTCACTAATATCAGAGATATGTTATATTCACTTTGGATTGTTTGTCCTATTGCATAATAAAACTGAACCACCTCCTCAAATATTGAGTAAAATCTGATATGCACAGGAAAGCCTCAAATGATGGTATTGGGAATAAAAATAGCACAAAGTAGTGACTTCCAATATTCACACCTCTGCTTAAGTTACAATGGGGAGACCAGCACTAAGAAGGGTAATACATTCTAGAGATCCTTCCTGCCATGACAGGGAGTAGAGTGAATGCAGTAAATGAGAATGGCACAGAGAAGCAGCTACATCTTAGAGTAGCCCTAGGAAATGATTAAGACTAATTCTCTTTTGCCCAAATACTCTAGGGAAAAGGGGAAACTGACAATCAGGTAATATAATTTTTTTAAATTAAAGTCTATAATATAAAGTTGTGTATATCAGGAAACATACACGTTTAATGGCTGAAGTAAACAGGCATCATAAATTTATAATGTATATGTTTATTTTGAATAAACTAGACTCCACAAGAGTCCATAAAGTAGTACAGTATTAACATATATATGTTTAAAGTATTTTGAATAGACTCTATAAGAGTATACATTTTAAGTTTATTCACTGTCTCTTCAAACTCTCCCCCTGGATAAAATCACATACACAAGTGTTTGTTCTCTCACTTCCTTGCTCCACATCTCAGTTCTTATTTGCTATTTTAGCCCTTTAAGTATGACAGGGGCAGTTGCAGGAGAGCAATGAAGACATAGCAAAGGTTTAACACATACACACACACACACACACACACACACACACACGGTAGATTCAAAATTTCTGGCTATTTCCTTTGGGTGGTACTTATGTGGGTTCCCTAAAGAATTCCATTGCGGGGCATCTCTCATGGGTAGTTCACTCTGTCAAGTGAGTAATGTTGCCTCTGATTGGGCATTCTTCCTACAGCCCTAGGATGGTACCACTGTCTGTGTATCCTAAATCCTGCAGGCATTTCTACCGGACAGAGATGGCCCTGTCTGACTCCTTACACAATTTCATAGGAGAATTAAATGCAGTCCATTACCCAGTCCATTCTGGGACAGCCAGCTATCCACGCTCTGCTGCTAAAGAGTAGCAACTCTAGTAATCACTGCTCACCTTAGAGTTGACCACATGGAGTCAGATGTCCCCTGGACTCTAGTGAACTTATGGAAAGCTCTCCCAATGATTATCTTGAAGCCCTTCAATTGTCTTGATGTAGATAGAAGCACTTTCTCTCATCCCCCCTTGACTTGAGTTTGAGGAGGGAGAGAAAATACAAAACACACAAACAGCTCTCTTTACAATTAAAACCTTCCTCACCCACACAAAGAATTCATATATTGATATATCTCTTATCTATAGAAACAACCTTGCTTTACCTCCTCAGGCTTATCTTTATTTTTCCTTATAAAGCATGGAGGTGGTAGGTAATATGCTGTTTCTGAGAGTACCCTTTAATTTCCATTTAGTGTATTCTGCAAAGGTGAATCTAAAAGGAGCAGGATTTTGCATTGCAAATATGTTTTTAATTTTTTCAGTGATATTAACTCATGTTCTTTATTTTTTTTTACATCTTACTTTTCACACCTTCCTCTCCAATTCTCATTCACTTAGGACTTTTCACGCTCATTTTCCCAGGGCAGGGATGTAACCAAAAACAATTTTTAAAAATAAAAAGTTTCTTTTAATGCTTTGGTTTCCAAGAACTCAAGCAATTTTGAAAGACGCTATTCATAAGCAAAACATTTGATAGATATTCAGAGGTTATATAACAAGGAATTTGTGAAATATGCAGACTTTTTCTGAAGACTAGAAAATATTCTCCTTGGTAAGGCAAAAGAAGGGCAAACAATAGAACAGTCTGTTCCAAAGTAGTCTGTATCCTGTGATTTGAAAGAAAGACAAGCCATGTGCCCTCTTTTCTATAGGTGTTCAGTAAGAGTTAAAAAAAATAGCAATAATGAACCTAGTCACTTTGGGCTGTAAAGAGCTTCTCAGAGATTTTCTTATCCCAGTGTGATGGAGAAATAGCAAAGTGAATCTTAGCTATAGCATGAGACAACTGGAGAGACCTGCTGGACCCAAGAGTCATTAGAGACAGTAGTAAAGAACATTCTCACAACATTTACAAATTGGAAACAAACGAATGGAGTGATGCCTCTCAATGGATCAGTTGATATGTATATAGACAGATGATACAAGGACTACATATGCTTCCTACTACGTAGTAGTATAAAATCCTCCCAGAATTTTTACTCAACCCTGAAAAAAGGAGATAAGTAGCAGATTAACTAAGATTAACATTCTTCTATCTTGATTGAAAGATAATTCAAAATGAAAATTAACCTGAGTTACAGAAAAATAAAGATGAACAATAATGAATATCAGATTTAAGTCTGCAAGTTGGAGTGTGCATATCTGTGTGTGAAAGACTGAGTATTAAATAAATACAACTATTTGGAAAATAATATTCATATATCACAAAATTTACTTGGTTATATAATCAGGATTAGTGGCAAATAAATTGACAGTTCATGTAGGATAATGAAATAGTAAAGTTAACATTTCATAAATAATTTAAATCTAATCTATAATATAGAAACTATCTATCTGTGTTCTTTCACAGAATAGAGCATTTTCTAAAACCTGCAAATGGTAGGGTGATGTTTTTAATTACCACTTTGAGTTGAAGTTCACTTCATGCAATGCCTTAGGTATTATAAATTACTCAATTCTGCAAACATTATTTATGTCACCAGATGCTTTTTTTCATAAAAATCAATTTCCCATAATTTTTGGAATGATTAAATTATAAGTACAATATTGTGAAAACACATACAAAAGAAGCTAACCTCAGAGATATTTATGTCTAATTATTTTCTAGTCTGTTCCTTATGGGAGAAATAAAATGAATGATAGAGAAGTTAAGTGAGAGAATATTAAACAATTCTTCTTAAAACACTGGTTAATTTGCCTTTGCATATAATTTGTACAATGTGCACATCTCCTCCTAAAACCAACAGAGCATCCATCCAATCCTCTCTAATTGCAAAACTGTCAGGCTCCTTACCTTGGCAAGCAGTGCCCTGTTATGATGGCTGTTCAAAAAATCAGTGCTGATGAGAAGACTTGTGCCAGAAACTGTAAGCAATTAATTTCTACATTGATCTCTGGAATTCATCCAAACTTTTCAAAACTGAAAAGAGCCTTGCCATACTGTCAATTCAGTGAATGTATTTCCAACTAGGCTGTCTGATAACTTTGCTGTGAAGAGGTGAGATTAACTGAGTCTAATATTAAATTATGTGGCTCTTATTTTAATGTATAATGTGTAATGCATATTTTCATTAGTGAAAGATATTTATTAAAAACAAACAAATGAACAAAGCTAGTATGCATTAAAGCATATACTGGACCAGAAAAACAATCTTAATTTCAACACGGACAAAAATGAAATATGGCAATGGGCAAAAACCTTGGGATTATCCTTCCTCAAAGGTTTAATTTATCTCACATCCGATATTCACTTTGTCAGGAAATCCTAATGGCTCTAATTTCCTAATATATATTAGGACCTAAATACCTCCTGCCATTTCCTACACCTCTTTAGCCCATTTCACCAACATCTCACTTCTGTACTACCTCTAAACCTACTTTCCTAATAAATATGTTTTCCACATATTAGCCAGAGTCATTATATTAGTTGCCAGGGCTGCCATAACAAAATATCTTATAAAACTGAAATTTAGGGGGAGACCTTCAAGATGGCAGAAGAGTAAGATGCGGAGATCACCTTCCTCCCCACAGATACATCAGAAATACATCTACACGTGGAACAACTCCTACAGAACACCTACTGAAGGCTGGCAGAAGACCTCAGACCTCCCAAAAGGCAAGAAACTCCCCATGTACCTGGGTAGGGCAAAAGAAAAAAAAAAAAGAAAAAACAGAGACAAAAGAATAGGGACGGCACCTGCACCAGTGGGAGGGAGCTGTGAAGGAGGAAAAGTTTCCACACACTAGGAAGCCCCTTCGCGGGCGGAGACTGCGGGAGGCGGAGGGGGGAGCTTCGAAGCCGCAGAGGAGTGCACAGCAACGGGTGCGGAGGGCAACGCGGGGAGATTCCCGCACAGAGAATCGGTGCCGACCGGCACTCACCAGCCTGAGAGGCTTGTCTGCTCACCCGCCGGGGTGGGCGGGGGCTGGGGGCTGGGAGCTGAAGCTCGGGCTTCGGAGATCGGATCCCAGGGAGAGGACTGGGGTTGGTTGTGTGAACACAGCCTGAAGGGGGCTAGTGCGCCACAGCTACCCGGGAGGGAGTCCAGGAAAAAGTCTGGAACTGCCGAAGAGGCAAGAGACCACTGTTTCAGGTGCACAAGGAGAGGGGATTCAGAGCACCGCCTAAACGAGCTCCAGAGATGGGCGCGAGCCGTGGCTACTGGCGTGGACCCCAGAGACAAGCATGAGATGCTAAGGCTGCTGCTGCAGCCCACAAGAAACCAGTGTGCAAGCACACATCACTATCCATACCTCCCCTCCCGGGAGCCTGTGCAGCCCTCCACTGCTAGGGTCCCGTGATGCAGGGACAACTTCCCCAGGAGAACACACGGCGCCTCAGGCTGGTGCAACATCATGCTGGCCTCTGCTGCCGCAGGCTCGTCCCATATTCTGTACCCCTCCCTCCCCCCAGCCTGAGCCAGCCAGAGCCCTCGAATCAGCTGCTTCTTTAACCCATCCGGTCTGATCAAAGAACAGACGTCCTCAGGCGACCTACACGCAGAGGCAGGGCCAAATCCAAAGCTGAAACCCAGTAGCTGTGTGAACAAAGAAGAGAAAGGGAAATCTCTCCCAGCAGCCTCAGAAGCAGTGTGTTAAATCTCCACAATCAACTTGATGTACCTTGAATCTCTGTAATACCTGAATATACAATGAATCAACCCAAAATTGAGGCAGTGGACTTTGGGAGCAACTATAGACTTGGGGTTTGCTTTTTGCAAATGATTTATTTCTGGTTTTATGTTTATCTTAGTTTAGTATTTAGAGTTTACTATCATTGGTAGACTTGTTTCTTGATTTGGTTGCACTCTTCCTTTTAAAAAAAAATATATATATATATTTCCTTTTTCTCTTTTTGTGAGTGTGTATATGTGCTTCTTTGTGTGAGTTTGTCTGTATAGCTTTACTTTTACCATTTGTCCTAGGGTTCTGTCTTTCAGGCTTTTTTTTGTTTTTTTGGGTTTTTTTGGTATAGTTTTTAGCGCTCGCTATCATTGGTGGATTTGTTTATTGGTTTGGTTGCTCTCTTTTTTTTCTTACTTTTTAAATTTTTTAATACTTTTAAAATTTTTATTTTAATAACTTTTTATTTTATTTTATTTCTTTCTTTCTTTTTTTCCTTCCTTTTCTTCTGAGCCGTGTGGCTGACAGGGTCTTGGTGCTCCGGCCGGGTGTCAGGCCTGTGACTCTGAGGTGGGAGAGCCGAGTTTAGGACATTGGTCCACCAGAGACCTCCCAGCTCCACATAATATCAAATGGTGAAAACTATCACAGAGATCTCCATCTCAACACTAAGACCCAGCTCCACTCAATGACCAGCAAGCTACAGTGCTAGACATCCTATGTCAAACAACTAGCAAGATAGGAAGACAACTCCACCCATCAGGAGAGAGGCTGCCTAAAATCATAATCAGTTCACAGACACCCCAAAACACACCACCAGATGCGGTACTGCATATCAGAAAGACAAGATCCAGCCTCATCCACCAGAACACAGGCACTAGTCCCCTCCACTAGGAAGGCTACATAACCCACTGAAACAACCTTAGCCACTGGAGGCTGACACCAAAAACGTCGGGAACTAAGAACCTGCAGCCTGCAAAAAGGAGATCCCAAACACAGAACGTTAAGCAAAATGAGAAGACAGAGAAACACACAGCAGATGAAGGAACAAGGTAAAAACCCACCAGACCAAACAAATGAAGAGGAAATAGGCAGTCTACCAGTAAAACAATTCAGAGTAATGATTGTAAAGATGATCAAAATCTTGGAAATAGAATGGAGAAAACACAAGAAACGTTTAACAAGGACATAGAAGAACTAAAGAGCAAACAATGATGAACAGCACAATAATTGAAATTAAAAATTCTCTAGAAGGAATCAATAGCAGAATAAATGAGGCAGAAGAACGGATAAGTGACCTGGAAGTTAAGATAGTGGAAATAACTACTGCAGAGCAGAATAAAGAAAAAAGAATGAAAAGAATTGAGGACAGTCTCCAAGACCTCTGGGACAACATTAAATGCACCAACATTCAAATTATAGAGATCCTGGAAGAAGAAGAGGAAAAGAAGGGGAATGAGAAAATATTTGAAGACATTATAGCTGAAAACTTCCCTAATATGGGAGAGGAAATAGTCCATCAAGTCCAGGAAGCGCAGGCAGTCCCATACAGGATAAATCCAAGGAGAAACACACCAAGACACATATTAATCAAACTATCAAAAATTAAATAGAAAGAAAAAATATTAAAATTAGCAAGGGAAAATCAACAAATAACATATAGGGAATCCCCATAAGGTTAACAGGTGATCTTTCAGCAGACATTCTGCAAGCCAGAAGGGAGTGGCAGGACATATTTGAAATGATGAAAGGGAAAAGCCTACAACCAAGATTACACTACCCAGCAAGGATCTCATTCAGATTTGACGGAGAAATTAAAATCTTTATAGACAAGGAAAGTTAAGAGAATTCAGCACCACCAAACCAGCTTTACAACAAATGCTAAAGGAACTTCTCTAGGCAGGAAGCACAAGAGAAGGAAAAGACCTACAATAACAAACCCAAACAATTGAGAAAATGGTAATACGTACATACACATTGATAACAACCTTAAATGTAAATGGATTAAATGCTCCAACCAAAAGATATAGACTGGCTGAATGGATACAAAAACAAGACCCTTATATATGCTGTCTACAGGTGACCCACTTCAGACCTATGAACACATACAGCCTGAAAGTGAAGGGATGGAAAAAGATATTCCATGCAAATGGAAATCAAAAGACAGTTGGAGTGGCAATTCTCATATAAGAGAAAATAGATTTTAAAATAAAGATTATTACAAGAGACAAAGAAGGACACTACATAATGACCAAGGGATCAATCAAAGAAGAAGATATAACAATGGTAAATATTTATGCAACCAACATAGGAGCACCTCAAAACATAAGGGAAATGCTAACAGCCATAAAAGGGGAAATTGACAGTAACACAATAATAGTAGGGGACTTTAACACCCCACTTTCACCAATGGACAGATCATCCAAAATGAAAATAAATAAGGAAACACAAGCTTTAAATGATACGTTAAACAAGATGGACATAATTGATATTTATAGGACATTCCATCCAAAAACAACAGAATACACTTTCTTCTCAAGTGCTCATGGAACATTCTCCAGCATAGATCATATCTTGGATCACAAATCAAGCCTTGGTAAATTTAAGAAAACTGAAATCGTATCAAGTTTCTTTTATGACTACAACATGAGACTAGATATCAATTACAGGAAAAAATTCTGTAAAAATTACAAACACATAGAGGATAAACAATACACTACTAAATAACCAAGAGATCACTGAAGAAATCAAAGAGGAAATCAAAAAATACCTAGAAACAAATGACAATGAATACACGGTGACCCACAATCTATAGGATGCAGCAAAAGCAGTTCTAGGAGGGAAGTTTATAGCAATACAGTCCTACCTCAAGAAACAAGAAACAGCTCAAATAAACAGCCTAACCTTACACCTAAAGCAAATAGAGAAAGAAGAAGAAGAAAAACCCAAAGTTAGCAGAAGGAAAGAAATCATAAAGATAACAGAAATAAATGAAAAAGAAATGAAGGAAACAATAGCAAAGATGAATAAAACTAAAAGTTGGCTCTTTGAGAAGATAAAAAAAAATTGATAAACCATTAGCCAGACTCATCAAGAAGAAAAGGGAGAAGACTCAAATCAATAGAATTAGAAATGAAAAAGGAGAAGTAACAACTAACACTGCAGAAATACAAAGGATCATGAGAGTTTACTACAAGTAGCTATATGCCAATAAAATGTACAACCTGGAAGAAATGGACAAATTCTCAAAAAAGCACAACATTCCGAAGCTGAACCAGGAAGAAATAGAAAATATAAACAGACCAATCACAAGCACTGAAATTGAGACTGTGATTAAAAATCTTCCAACAAACAAAAGCCCAGGACCAGATGGCTTCACAGGCGAATTCTATCAAACATTTAGAGAAGAGCTAACACCTATCCTTCTCAAACTCTTCCAAAATATAGCAGAGGGAGGAACACTCCCAAACTCATTCTACGAGCCCAACATCACCGTGACACCAAAACCAAACAAAGATGTCACAAAGAAAGAAAATTACAGGCCAAAATCACTGACGAACATAGACCCAAAAATCCTCAACAAAGTAGTAGCAAACAGAATCCAACAGCATATTTAACGGATCATACACTATGACCAAGTGGAGTTTATCCCAGTAATGCAAGGATTTTTCAATATATGCACATCAATCAATGCAATACACCATATTAACAAACTGAAGGAAAAAAACCATATGATCATCTCAATAGACGCAGAAAAAACTTTCGACAAAATTCAACACCCATTTATGAGAAAAGCCATCCAGAAAGTACACATAGAAGGAACTTACCTCAACATAATAAAGGACATATATGACAAATCCACAGCCAACATCGTTCTCAATGGTGAAAAACTTAAACCATTTCCTCTAAGATCAGGAACAAGACAAGGTTGCCCACTCTCACCACTATCATACAACATAGCTTTGGAAGTTTTAGCCACAGCAATCAGAGAAGAAAAAGAAATAAAGGCAATCCAATTTGGAAAAGAAGAAGTAAAGCTGTCACTGTTTGCAGATGACATGATACTATTCATAGAGAATCCAAAGATGCTACCAGCAAACTACTAGAGCTAATCAATGAATTTGGTAGAGTAGCAGGATACAAAATTAATGCACAGAAATCTCTTGCATTCGTATACACTAATGATGAAAAAATCTGAAAGAGAAATTAAGGAAGCACTCCCATTTACCACTGCAACAAAAAGAATAAAATACCTAGGAATAAACCTACCTAAGGAGACAAGAGACCTGTATGCAGAAAACTATAAGACACTGATGAAAGAAATTAAAAATGATACAAACAGATGGAGAGATATACCATGTTCTTGGATTTGGAAATGTCAACATTGTGGAAATGACTATAGTACCCAAAACAATCTACAGATTCAGTGCAATCCCTATCAAACTACCAATGGTATTTTTCATAGAACTAGAACAAAAAATTTCACAATTTGTATGGAAACAAAAAAGGCTCTGAATAGCCAAAGCAATCTTGAGAAAGAAAAATGCAACTGGAGGAATCAGGCTCCCAGACTTCAGAATATACTACACAGCTACAGTAATCAATACAGCATGGTAATGGCACAAAAACAGAACTATAGATCAATGGAACAAGATAGAAAGCCCAGAGATAAACCCACGCACATATGGTCACCTTATCTTTCATAAAAGAGGCAAGAATACAAAATGGAGAAAAGACAGTCTCTTCAATAAGTGGTTCTGGGAAAACTGGACAGCTACATATAAAGGAATGAAATTAGAACACTCCTTAACACCATACATAAAATAAAAGAAAACACTCCCTAACACCATACATGTGAAAGAATGAAATTAGAACACTCCCTAACACCATACACAAAAATAAACTCAAAATGGATTAAAGACCTAAATGTAAGGCCAGACACTATCAAACTCTTGGAGGAAAACATAGGCAGAACACTCTATGACATAAATCATAGCAAGATCCTTTTTGACATCCTAGAGAAATGGAAATAAAAACAAAAATAAACAAATGGGACCTAATGAAACTTCAAAGCTTTTGCACAGCAAAGGAAACCATAAACAAGACAAAAAGACAACTCTCAGAATGGGAGAAAATATTTGCAAATGAAGCAACTGACAAAGGACTAATCTCCAAAGTTTCAAGCAGCTCATGCAGCTCAATATCAAAAAAACAAACAACCTAATCCAAAAATGGGCAGAGGACCTAAATAGACATTTCTCCAAAGAACATATACAGACAACCAACAAACAACCCAATCCAAAAATGGGCAGAAGAGCTAAATAGACATTTGTCCAAAGAAGATATACAGACAGCCAACAAACACAAGAAAGAATGCTTAACATCACTCATCATTAACGAAATGCGAATCAAAACTACAATGAGGTATCACCTCACAATGGTCAGAATAGCCATCATCAAAAATCTACAAACAATAAATGCTGGAGAGGATGTGGAGAGAAGTTAGTAATTTTTCAATAAAAGTGGAATTTTATTATGTCTCCACATGGATATTTGCATCTTCTTTGTGATTCATTTTTTCATTTTAGAAGAAAGAAATTCTTCATTAAATAATTGCAAGTACTCTTAATTGTATTTATACATTTGAGTTGTTTTATTCTACTTTAAAATTATAAAAATCATTCAATTATAATTCTACTTCTGATGCTACCCCAGAGATTTTCCATATGAAATAATGAACAGTTTGACAATGATTTCTTTCTTAACTTGCATCACTGAGGATAATTGAAGAACAGCTTTTTAATATTAGTATAATTTATTTGTATGCCTCAGAGGAACAAAAATATACATTGCTACATATATTGCATTTCTATAACATGCTGCTTTGAATGAGGCTGATTAGGAGATAATAATTTTGTATCACCCAAGGATGTTTTCTGAATATTTGTGTCTGTGGGGTAGGGTAGAGACAGTCAAGGCAGGTGCTGGCAGTCTCAGTCAACTGTTTGTCAAATGGCTGTACACTTCTATTTACAATCATAGCATCATCTTAATATTCCCAGATACTTTAATGAGTTTTCAGTCTAATTAAATGTACAACTTGCAGAGATCATTGGATGCCAGATTGCCGTGACTGGCAACAAGCTTTCTTTGTTCAGAGTCACATTTTACATCCCCTAAACACATCCATTTTTGGTAGCTTCATTATAGATGAAGTTGGATTTTATTTCAATTAAATAACTTACAAACTGAAAAAAACCTAAGTATACAATTAAAATCTTCAGGAGAGCAAATGTAAACAAAACAGAGGAAATATAACAGTATCAAACAGGCAGGAAAACAGATGGAAGAAATGAAGAGTCATCAAAGTTCAGTATTAAAATTTCATGCTGGAATGTCAGACTACTTCTGATAGTCACACCATGGTGTGACTACATGTTACTTCCATCTCTTGGTGGTGATTCATTAACACCAAATATATTTTTGCTGTTATTTTAACAAGGTTAAATGATGCATTTTTCATTGTATGGTAACTTAGGTTAGAAGTCACTTTCGAAGCATCTTTTAAAACCAGCTGGAAAAATCACACATTTTTAACCATAAAACAGCTAAAATATGTCTAGTAATTTTTAAATTTTAGGTTATTTTTTATACTTTCTCCATTTTAAATTGTTCTGGGATTGCCTGTGTTAAAAATAATTTATCACTTGTTTTCTACATATCGATATTGTATTAAAGATAGCCAAGTAGGTGCACATTCATCACAGGGAATCTAAGGAGGCACTTTAAAGTGCCTTGCAACAGGTATCTTGTTTCCATATTTCTCCCCAAATGCCAAGTTCATTTTTAGCTTGTCTCCTAATCAGGAAGATACACGCGGGAAGCAGGATAAAATGTTCTCCATTGCCTTAATGTGCCCAAAATAAAAGGAAAAAAAAAAAAGGAACCCACAGAGAAGAATATAGGTCATAAAGGCACAGTATTTAGGTCAGCAATCTGTGGAAAGAGCCATTTCCAGGCTATAATGCAATGGGCTGCAGGGCTTTTGCAGAATGTATCAGAGGGAACAAAATGTTTTAGGAAGGCAACTGAAAAAGACAGTTTAAAATGAACTTTGATCCACCTCGTAACAGATAATGAGAAATTTTTTTCCAAACAGAAATAAGGATTCCAATTTAAAAATATCATGCCCAAGTACCAGGGTTAAACTAAGTCAGTAATATTCACATGAGGATCAGCAAAAGACAATCACGATTAAAAAAACAAAAGATACCTTTAGAGAAGAAAAATTTATTATATAAGAGCTTCATTATAGTTTGTTGTAAATAGTTATATATAACTTAGCTGTATGCTATTGTTTATTCAGTTTTGCTGAAGAGTAAGGACTGAAATATTCTAAATTAATCATTTCTGTGACCTTTACAAGATTATTTTTTTCCATTTCTTGGTGTGACACAATGATAATCTCTGTCCATTGTGTTGATTTTCACCTAACCCTGTTGTAGGGTCTTTTACCATAAAAACTTTTGAAAGTTATATATGAACAAAATAATTTTCATTTGTCTTATAGGAGATTCATTCTGTAGAAAGGAGACAACACAAGCTGTCATACATGGAGGAATGTCATGACCTACCATTTCCCTCTCCAGAAAAAGTAAGAGAGAACCATCTTTTGGAATCTGACCACAGGAATTAAGAAGATGGGGCAATTAATGCTGGTAGAGGGCTCAAAGATTCGGGCGGGAAGGAAGAGGGATTAATGAAAGAAGAAGAAAGAGTAGGGGAGAAGGAAATTTCATCTACTCATTCAGGGCTGACTCTTGTGTCTGCATAGGTTCAAAAGTGCCTATCAGAAGGCTTATGTTCTTTCTAGTAATGATTTCTTTACTCATGTTTTGGGTAAGGCTCTAGTTAACAATGCCAGGCAGTACTAATTTTAAAGAATTCTTAGTACAAACTACGCTTCTCATTTTCCTCCTTCTCCTCCTCAGAATATTAAATCAGGTAATCAGAATCTGTGAAGGAACAGATTTGTATTCAGATTTAATTCTCACTGAATGTATTTAACTGAGAAGATTCGAAATACTGGCGCTAAAAACAGCTGCCCTTTATTCACCATCTACTAAGTTTCAGACACTGTTTTGAGTGCTTTGTATTTGTTATTTCATTTAATACTTAAAAGTTCCCTGGAAGCATGTATTATTTTGCCAAATTTACTAAATAGGAAAGTTGCTCAGAGCTATCCAAGTTTACACAGCTGGAATGAAAATTGAATTCAGGTTTCATTAACTCCAAAGCCCTTTCTGTTAACATCACACTCACACACACACACACACACACACACACACACACACACACACACACGCCCGTGTGCCCCCGCGCCAGACTCACAACACATCAGATTTGACAACTGCCTCTGCCCTACTAGATCTTAGAGCATTATTTTTAAGCCCAACTATTCTTCTCAAGTAGCATACATCACAGAATGTTATGATGGATTGTACAATACCAACCGCCCAAAACATAAAGATCCCTGAACCTGCTCTTTCTGAATTCCTGAAATTCATCCATATTAGGAAACAGAAAGGCCACTTTGTCTTCTTGTCTTAATACTAAATAACTATTCCAAAACTTTTGCTACTCCTGGAATTTCTCTCCTTCTTGAATATTTTTTCCCTCAGCTCCTGGGATACCACTATCTGTTGGATGTTTCTCCTACTTCCTGGGCTCTCCCTTTATTTAGTTTTTTGCTAGTTAACTTTATATTATTCTGGAAGCACTATCCTTGGCCTAATACCTCTACCTCTAGACAGCCAATTCTTGATCAACAATATTTATTTTCCTGGCCTCACCTAATGATCCTGATGTCTTTATCAAGTTATGACACAATTCTACTTCATATTCATTCAAAATTTTTTCATTCAACACTCATTCATGCAATAAATTTTTAGGAAGATACTATTGTGTGCTAGGCACAGGTGTTGGCTCTGGAAACAAGGAGCTAAGCACCTGCTCTTGAGAAGTTTGGATGTCCCATTGATAGCTCAAATTTATTATGTTCCAAATCAGACTCTGCCACTTTGTCAGGAAATATTTTTCTCTCATGTTCTCTACCTCAATAACTAATTTGCCATTCACTCATATTCTTAAGTTAGAATCTTAGAGTTAGTGTATCACTTAACTTACACATTCTATCATGTCAATAAATGCTGCGTATTCTATCCCTCACTATCTCACAAATCCCTTTTCTCCCACAGCTACAGTTCAGACTCTCACCACTTCTCATGTGGATTCATCAGGAAAAGCTTCCTCTATCTCTCAGGTGGCCCCTGTGTAATCTGTTTTCCGCACTAATTCTAGAATGACCTTTCTAAAAAGCAAATTTGATCAGGACATTTCCCTGCTCAAAATCCTTGAGTGCTTTCCCAAAGCTTTCAGTGTAAAGTTCAAACAGCTTAGCATATAAAGCTTTACCTTATTTTCTCTCTTTAGATTGATTTTTCCCTTATATACAATCTTATATGCAATCTTTTCATGCTATATACAAACTGTATAGTGCAATTTCTCACTCCTGTGTATTTGTTCATTGTGTCTTTCTCAATTCAAACACAGTCACTTTATAAAGCTTTCTCTGAGCCCATCTTGATACATTACAGACATCTCTGGCATGCTTCCTTTTACATTCAATTCACCTATAAAATCACTTTTGCACTGCAATTTAAGTAATTTATTTGATTATTTTACAGTTTGAATCATGAGTGTGTTAATGCATTTGAGAATTAGGAAGTCAAGTTTAGGAATTTTACTTATATTTCTAAACCTATCACACTTCCTGGGCCATGAAATCCACTCAACAGATACTTGATAAAGTAATGTAAGAAATAACTGCACTCCTGATATGTGCTGTGGAGTTAGTCCAAGGTTTCATGTAAAAGTGGAACAGACTTGAAATTAAGTACACATACTGTTTCAGTTGGTGTCGAAGAAAAGCTTTTGAATAAAGCAATGCCATGTAAAAAGGAATAGACACAGATATAAAATACAGAGTAATAGACTAACCTATTGAGAGATGGTGCCCATAGCTAAATGGCATGAAATGTGCAGTGGGAGTGACAGATGAGATCAAATGTAATGAAAATCCTTGGAGATTGCTTTTTCTGTTTTTGTTTTCTTCTTCCACCATCCTTCTTCCTTCCTTCCTTTTTTCTTTTTCTTCTTCTTTCCTTTAGTTGTTTCTTTCTATTAATTCCTTCTTTCCTTTTCTTCTTTTTCTTTCTTTTCTTTCTTCCTTTACATTTTTTTAAAGACACATAAAAGAAGCCCTCAAAAGTACAATGTTTTCCATTCCTTGATATCAAAGTCTCTCTAGTCCATGTTTCCTGTCCATTAGCCCATGTGCAAACATTTATTTACTTTCTCACCTGATTCACACAAAATGCAAATCTTTACACAGAAACTAAAATGTGGGAATGATGTTTATACTGCTTGGTCCTGTTCTACTGTTACTTATTATGAATCAAATCTTGAATTCAGACTATATGGTCTTCTGTTTTACTTTGTTTCCTCTTTTCTGTTATGTGGAGTATAACTTTAGCTTGCCCTTCAAAGGTTCTTTCCTGAATTTTCAAGTGTTAGTATTTTGAGGCTGCTTGTATATTTATACCTGGTCTCTTACCCAAGATTATGTTTTCTTCTTCTTTCTCTCCTCCATAACACTACCTTACAGAACATAGAAAGCTAATGTAGCATGATGCCTAAGGGCACAGTCTATGGAGCACGACTATCTTGGTTGGAATAATGGCTCTGATCCTTCCATGATGTGTGACACTGTGGAAATTACTTAACATTTCTGTGCTGCAACAATAAAACAGAAATAATAATATGACCCTCATAGGGAAGTCATGAGATTTAAAATATTTAATATGTATAACACACTTAGAATAACTTTAGAAATAGAGTTAAGAACTAATAAACTTTATATTTTAACATTCCTTAAAATTATCACCTCTTGCCAATGACAGGAAGATAAAATATATACTTTTAAATACATGTGAGGTTTATTTAAACACTTAGAATTTTGTACATTCTAAGTGTTTAAATAAACACTTGGTAGTTTATTTAAGAACACAGAACTAGGCTTGGTAGTTCTATGTTTCTTTTTACATAAGCTATAAATGTTTAACATTTTTCTTAAATGGTCTTCACACTTTATTGCTCATTAGTTGATTGCCAATGCAATAGCATTTTCTCTTCATCATCATGAGTGACAGGATGCCAAGTGCAGGCATTTCAATACTGATGAAAATGGTCAATTATGCATCTTGATGGCTAATGAACCCTTAATCAACAGTGCTAGAAGGTATACGTGCATTCTATTGACATTCATCAGCACTCCCCAACATCCTGATATGATTAAGCATATATCTATATATAGAGAGATATATAGATATATCCTTAAAACTTAATTATTATTGGTAGGGAAGTAAAAGTCTCATAAATTTGAATTTTTATTTCTTGGAGAGTAAATAGGTTCTATATCACTTATTCTTGAGTACCTGATTTTAGATATTATGTAAGAGCATAGTAATATTTTACTGTCTTGTATTTGAAGTAACTTTTTGTTAAGCAAGAGGGGCCACTGATAATAAGCAATGTCATGTCAATAATGACATTAAATGTAAATGGTCTAAATGTTCCAGCTTATTATGTAAATTGTTATAACTTGCAAAGAATATTTTGACCTGGAAAACAAATATTTTGACCCAATACTTAAAAAGCAGAGAAAAAATGCAATGCTATGCTATTTTAATTGATACACCTGAAAATTAAAGATAGCAAAAAGTTGAAAGTAAGAAGGTTAGAATAGAATTTGGGGCAAATAACTCCTGGGTACATATCCAAAAAAAAAAAAGAAAACACTAATTTGAAAACATACATGCACCCCAATGTTCACAGCATTATTTGCAATTGCCAAAATATGGAAGCAACCTATGTGTCCATCAACAGATAAATGGATAAACAAGATGTGAATACTACTTAGCCATAAAAAAAATTAAACTTTGCCATTTGTAACAACATGGATGGACTTGGAGGGTATTATGCTAAGGGAAATAAGTCAGAGAAAAATAAATACTGTATGATATCACTTATATATGGAAACTAAAAAATAAAACAAACTAGTGAATATAACAAAAAAGAAACAGACTCACAGATATAGAGAACAAACTAGTGGTTACCAGTGGGGAGGGAGAAAGGGGGAGAGGTAGGTTAAGGGTAGGGGATTAAGACATACAGACCACTATGCATAAAGTAAGTAAGCTACAAAGATACATTGTACAACACAGGGAATATAGACAATAACTTATAATAACTATGAATGGAGTATAACCTTAAAAATTATGAATCACTATGTTGTACACCTGAAACTTATATAATATTGTGCATCAACAATACTTCAATAAAATAAACAATAATTTTAAAAATTTAGTTGCCATTAAAAAAAGAATTCAGTGCAAATAATAACTAAAGGCTAGCTTGCATAGATACAAAATTTGGTGGAATTGCTCAAATTATTTTGGATTTTTGGTTTTTAAAATTTGATTTGAGATTATGTAAAAATATGAGTTATTTCTTTAAAAATGTTTATATAATAAAATTATCCTTAGTTAACTATTTAGTTTTTATTTTTCATTCAGTCATATATGTCAAAAAATATTTCATTTTCTTTACCTTTGGTACAACATTAGGACCTTTCCTCTTTGAGATTATATACAGATTTACCCTTTTAGTTTTAGTGCTTTCATGGCTATGTGGTTTATATTTTATGATTAAACCATATTGATTTATTTCTGTTTATAATAAAAGACATGCTCAGTTTTAATTTTATTGTTTTCCACAAATTGTAAGATAGTCATATCAATGTCATATTGAAAATCTATCCTTCCCCAACTGATATATATGTGTGTGTATAACATATATCATAAAATCATATTAATTATTAAATACTAAATACATGTCAGTGTTTACTGACATTGTATACTACTATCTGTTTCTACAAATTTTTATATCTGTTCTTTCCATCTATTCAACACCAATATCACATTTCTGTTATTTTTTTTACAGCTTTATTGAGGTTAATTGATATACAAAAATACTGCATGTGTTTAATGTATACAATTTGATGAGTTTGGACATATACATACACTCATGATACCATCACCAAAATCAAGGTAATATAAACATATTTGTCACCTCCCAATGTTTCCTTGTGTTCCTTTGTTTTTGTTTTTGTGGTAAGAGTGTTTAACATGAGATGTACCCTTGTAACACACTGTTAAGTAAACAACATCTTATTTCTAACTATAGGCACTATATTATTCATCTTGTATAACTGTAACTTTATACCCATTGAACAAAACTCCCTATTTCTCTCTTCCTCCATCTCCAGGCAATGACCATTTTATTTTATGCTTCCACAAGTTGTACTATATATCATCTCACACTTGTTAGGGTGGCTATTATCAAAAAGACAAAAATGACAAGTGTTAGCGAGGGTATACAGAAATTGGAACACTTGCACACTGTTGGTGGGAATATAATGGATCAGCTACTATGGAAAACAATATGGAGGTCCCCCCAAAATTAAAAATAGACTACCATATGGTCCAGCAATTCCAATTCTGGCTATTTATCCAAAACAATTGAAATCAGGGCCTTGAAGGGATGTATGCACTCCCATGTTTATTGCAGCACTATTAACAAATGTCAAGATATGGAAACACCTCAAATGCCCATCAACAGACAAATGGATAAAGAAAATGTGATATGAATCTACATATTTATCTCTCTATTTCTATCTCTACCTCTATTTACCATGAACTGTCATTCATCTTAAAAAAGAAGGAAGACTATCACTGACAACAAGATATTTCACAGTATATTATTCTTACCAAATTGCTTTGCATCCTTTTTTATTTCTTTTTACTCTTCCTTGGTATATCTTTGAATATAAATTTACTTAATTTTTAACATAATACTTTGGCATACTGCCTTTTCCCAAGATGACCACAGTGTCATCTCTCATCTAATATGCCTCTCTATAAAATTACTCCTCCTCCTCACAAAGTATTGTATAATCCTCTCCCCTTGAATCTGAATGGGTTTTTAAATCACTTATAACCATCAGGATGTGTCAGAAATTATTCAATATAACTTCCAAGGACAGGTCATGAAAGACAGTGAAGCTTCTGCCTTTTTAGTTGAAATACTGGGATACTCATGTTTTGAAGCCTTAAAGTGTCATTCCAATTGCCATAATCTCATCATGCTCTTAGGAAGACCAAACTAGCATTCCATAGAGAAAGAGAGAGGCTGCACTAACCACCAGCTCATCTAGCACCCAGACCTCACAAATACTCCAGCCTTAGCCACTGTTTGACTGCACCTACATAAAACCCCAGGACATAGCCATCCAGGTAAACATTTCCTGAATTTATGATCCACAAAAACCATAAGAAATAATAAAATAATTGCTTTATGTCCCTAAATTTTGAGATTTGTTATGCACCAACAGCTAAGTGGAACAGAAATGTGATAACTGGAATTAGGAATCTGATATAAGAGAAATAAAAAATGGTGGCACACAGGGCTTCCCTGGTGGCGCAGTGGTTGAGAGTCCGCCTGCCGATGCAGGGGACATGGGTTTGTGCCCCGGTCCGGGAAGATCCCACATTCCTCCGAGCGGCTGGGCCCGTGAGCCATAGCCACTGGGCCTGCACGTCTGGAGTCTGTGCTCCGCAACGGGAGAGGCCACAACAGTGAGAGGCCCGCATACCGCCAAAAAAAAAAAAAAAAAAAAAAAAATGGTGGCACTGCTCTTGAAACTGGATGGTTGATGAAAATTAGAAAAAAAAAAAACCTGAGGAGGCTGTTGGTAAAGACTTGGAGGTCAGAGATGAAAATGTATGGAACACTGCATAAAATGAGAAAAAAATACTTATAGCTTTCCCTTAAATTATCAATTATTAGCTTAAGAATTTGATATCCTATCTGATTATAAGCAATGGGTGGCCCCATACACACAGCTTGAGTAATTTTATTTTTAAATAGTTTTATCAAGTTGTAATTTACATACTGTAATTTTAAAAAATAAAATAGGGAGGAAGGAAGACAAGAACGACGAAGGGAAGATGATTTTATCAGGATTGAATCTGTAGATCAGTTTGGGTAGTGGTGAAATTTTAGAAATAGGTCCTTCAATCTATGTGTATGGAGTGTTTTCCAACCCTCAGAAGCAGGATGAAAGAAACAGGAACATGGAAGTGGCAGCTTCCCATTTTAAGAATATATTCTGGAAGCGACTATTCTTCTGAGTTGCCCGTATTGTTCAGATTTTGGCTACTTGACCTCATCTACTATAAGGGAGACTGGGAAATGCAGGCTTCTGTTTAGTCTGCATTACTTGCATTTTATTAAGGTACAAACTGGGCTTCTGTGACTAAAGTAGAAGAATATATATTCATACTGTACAGTAGGAGTCTCTGCCTCCTTCTGTGTAGTGCTGTTTTACGGAATCAGGCAGGGAAATCAGAATCATCTTCCTTCAGATTATTTTTGAGAAAAGCCACCATAGTGTGATATTACTCAGATGTGTTTGGAAGGAATAAATGTTGCAAGCCATTATTAAACTATTCTTTCCTGCCTTTTATTACATTTCTTGAATGTTCCTTTAGTATACATCAAAGGATGAGTTTCCTGTTATTCAGGATTATTGGAAATATTTAACACTTTCCTTCATGCTTTTCTAGCAAAAATAATTTGCTTCAATGATTTTTATGAAACATTAACAATCAAGTTTAGTTGCCTGTTTAGCTTTATATTATAATGAAAATAGTTATGATTTTGTTTGCAAATATATAGAGATAATACAGAAAAATCATAATTATTTTATAATTATATTAC
Source organism: Orcinus orca (assembly GCF_937001465.1). NCBI lineage: Eukaryota > Metazoa > Chordata > Mammalia > Artiodactyla > Delphinidae > Orcinus > Orcinus orca. Next base: position 129,817,633 of record NC_064562.1, read on the forward strand.
AAAACATTTCATTGAAAAGTAGGAAGTTTCCATAGCTGTGCTTTGGGGAGGAACATGAAAATGACAAATTTATTTTTGGTTATGCTAAGTTTGAGATGTTGATAATACATTTATTTGGAAATGTCCTATAGACATAGAACACATATTTGAAATAGAAAATTGAGGCTCAAAATAAATGAGATTTTTGAAAAGCAGATAGCTGCTCTGAATGATTTTAAATCTCTTGATCTCTGTGAATTATATCTTAAGATGCTAAAAGTACTTGCAGTTGAGCCCAATAACCTTTTGAGAGATAGGCAATAAGTTATTAAACTGGAAGTACCACAAGTTAATATGAAGTAAATGAAGTTGTGACTCCATAAAGGAGAAAAACATAGTTTTACAAAACAATCCATCCTAGGAAAGGTTATCAGGTACATTGTTAAAAGGATAAATTTTGCACCTTTAAAAATGCAATTAGAATCTTGAATCTTAAAAAGAAAAAAATAAGTGATTATCAACAGGAACAATAATAGTCATAATAGTAACATTATTTTGGGGGAGAATCAAAAGGGAAGTGAAACACTAGCAAGACTGGCACTGAGGATATTCAATGCAGCAAAACAAGAGAGAAACATCCTAGGTCTCTGACACACCTGTGAGGTGAAACAGCAGCTGACTAAACCATGTTGAAAAAGTATTTCTTACTAGTCACTAAACACGGATGGGCTGAATGGAAATAACATGCCTCTTTATGTTGGCATGTGTCGTTTCTTGGGTAATGGGTCCCGGTTTTCACACAGCAAATTCCTATATATCCTTTGGATGAATTCAGGCATTGTTTCTTCCATGAGGGATTATTTAACCCTCAACCTAGGAAAACACCTTTACCGCTCTCACAGCACCACACATAGGCCTTTTTTTGGTGAGAACTTGCCCATTTGCTTGGGACATTTGTTTATTTTGGTCACATTCATTTGCAGTGCCTAGATTTAGAGGGCAGGGACTTTGACTTTTCATTTTTGTCAGTAGCTTGAAAAAGTACTTTGCTGCTCTGTTGATGAAGAAACATGGAATGTGAAATAAACAGCAATATTTTAGATTAAAAAATCAAAGGACTTTGAAAAGTAAGAATTGAATGTCAGGATAAAATGAAATACCAACAATTTAAAGGCATATACATATATACAAAAAGCAAAAAGAGCACAAGAACTAAATAGAAAATATATTCCTTAATAGCAGTGCTTATGAAAAAGTAAAGAATATTTAACTGATTTTAATCTCAATATACTTCAACTGTGTAAAGTGAGTATTGCAATTCTATCAGTGTTTTAGAAACATGTCCATAAAAATTGTTTAATTCATCAAAATATTATACTTTGGTCAGAATACGTCTAAATTGTTTAACACTTTGATATTTTTGAATTGGTATTACAGTTATTTAGTACAAGCATCAAAAAGGATGTCAACAGTGAAAAGATTTTCTGAATCACAATCCCTGATCTTTTCAATTTCCACCCTTCCCAAACTCTTCCTTGAGTTTCCTTATGAATATACAAGAAAATGTTATTATGGATTATCAACTCCTCCATTTCGTTTATACAAAAGTACATATATATAAAACATATACACCTTTCTTGCTTTTAATTAGAAATATATTTTAGAAATAATCCCATCTTAACACAAAAAATCTTTGTTATTTTTACTGCTGCATAATATTCCATTGGGTAGATGACTTGAATTTTATCCAGTACCATATTGATAAGCATTTTGTTTCCAATTATTTGGAGTTATAAATGGTAATTTAGTAAAAAATATTGCAAATATTTTGTTTCATATGAAGTTACATAATCATGTAAGATATTCTTAGATGTGGAGTTTCTGAGTCACAGTGTGTGTGGGAGCATTTGTAATTGTAACATACACTATCAAACTGCCCTCTTAGTATCCTTAAACATATTTTTGGTGCAATGCACATATCTTTGTATATTGTTCTATTAGGTTCTTGGTCATTTATAATCATTCTGTAGAAGCTTCCAGCTTGTTTGAGAAAGTAATCTTTTGGGGATACAAGTTGCCAAATTTTTGCCTTTGGCTATTTGTCTTTTTTAATTGTGTGTGTGTATTTCAGCTAGTTAAAAATTTTTAATTAATTTTAGCAGATGTGGTCTGTTTTTCAATCTTTTCATTTCTGCTTCTAGATTATGCCATAATTTTAATACAAAACTTTCTCTAATTAGCAATAAAAACCTTCTGTGTTTTCCTCTAGCATTTTTGCTTCATTGTTTCTAATTAGATTTTTGATCTATTTGTAATTAATCTTGTTGTATAGTTTGAGTTATATGTCCAACATTTTTCTCCAAACCACTACTTATTTTTTCCATTTGTATTTAGTCAATTGTCCCCCCATTCTCATTGTTTGTAGATGTTACTGCTGGCAGAGACAGTTGATGCTCACTAGGTAGTGCAAATGTTTCCTTATATATTTCAGTCAGCTTTGCTATTTGGCCAGGGCCATATCTGTTTTTGTGTCTAAAGAGCAATACGCAATTAGAGTAAGTATAATTTTTAAGTAGGAGGTAGTTGAAAGCTGGTATACCTTACCCATCCCTCCTTTCTCATTTCATGCTAACTTCAAATGCCACATGTTCCAGGTTTCAGTTCCCAGGTGGCCAAGCCTCCCTCTAGAGTAAGCATGCGTTAACAGAATCTTACCAATACAAGCTAGCCATGTACCGTAAGCAAGAGATTAAACCACTGAAGTTTGAAGGTTAATAACAGCAACACAGTCTCTCCTGCATAGAACACTAAGCACTATTTATCATATACTAAAAAACCCATGGATATTCAGACCTATTTCTGGATGTGTGTCACTGTGAAGAAAGAGATACCAAGATAGCTCTGGAGACCCCTTCCTTTCTCCTTTTTTAATAGCTTAACAGAAAACTGGGGGCAGGTTAGTTCAAAGTAGGAAAATGCCAATAGCACAGAATTCTAGAGTCTTTTCAACAAAGACTACTTTTTCAATCAAGGAGCTAGAATTTGGAAGCTTTTAGATATTTACCACTTTCCTTTTGTATACCAAGAGGTTTTTAAAAAATAATATTTGGTCAAACTGATCATATTAGTGCCCAAGACTGTGAAGGTATATTCTTTATAATAAAAATGATGCATCTGAAGTTTAAGACCTCTACCCTTTATAAACACCTTGAATATTTTAAATATCCTTATTTATATTGAATTTTTCTAAAAAGATCAGTGATTAACATTAAGATTATTATTTTATACATGGTTATAAATAAGCTGATTTAACCAATTTTGGACAGTTTTTGCATTCATGCCCAAAATTCATACTTTGAATTATGCCAGAGAATTTTAAAGTATATTTATCTGCATACATCTATGGGATAGTAATTACCTTGTCTCCTAACAAAAAAATAAACCCAACTTTGAAACAAGGTGAACATCTTTAAATCTGTAGCTTAGAGTACTTGTTTTTACCTGATTTATGTTGTGAAAACCATTGAGAATTAAATGTAAGTTAAGTCAGTGTCCAAAGGGAAACAAACAAAAAAAACCCTCAAAAAACATTGTACAATATTTCAGAGTTCACAGATTCTATTAAACCCATAAGAGAGGCTTCTTGCCTGACTTCCTCCACCTGTAAAGTTAGGATAGCCACAGATAGTTCTCGAAAATATTTTGAGACGTCCATGACACAACAAATAATGTTTGAGATAAATGTAATTATAGCTACTTCAAAAGCTAGAATTAAATCAGATAATACATATAAAATCTTTCAAAGAATCTCCGGGACATAAATGCCAATAATTATTATTACTATTTTAACAGTAAAAAATTCATAAGCATTGTGTACAAACTGAAATACATTATTAGGACAAGCACCAATTTAATATGATAACTTTAAAGTTATTTTTAAGTTTTTAGATGTAATACAGGTATATAATTTAAAAACATATCCAAAAGTTAAAAGGGGTGAAAATGTCAATCTGGTTTTTTTCCTCTCTAACTTTTGGTTGTTGTATTCCATGAAGGCTAAATATTGAGAAATTAACATTTAACGTATAAATCCACTCTTGCATTGTTCAGATTGTTGTTTTCCTCCACCCTCAGTATTGTCTGTTGACATTGATTTCATTCAAAACCAAATAAAAGACTGGCCATCTTTCTAAAGTCTCTAGCACAGACCTTTGTACTGGGGAGAATGGAAGAAGAGAGAATACAGAAATCAAGTTGTAGTTTTTAGGAAGGTTATACAGTGATTTGGAGGTCATAAAAAGCTTTGCATCACTTGTTCTAAGGCTGATGGGTGAGAATCATTGGTATAAAAATGAAGAGTGAAACTGTTTATACATTGGTTTTATGTTTGATTTTAAATTATATTAGGTGTGAATGTTTTATAATTAATAAGATACTTTATATTATATTCTTCCAAAATAGTGATTTGTAATGATGGTTAATACTAGTAAGGAAAAAATAAATCATGTTCCACCTTGTCAGTGTCTTTGTCTTGCTTCTTTAAGTGGCTATCGCTGTTCATTCCGAAATTTGGCCATTGCCAGCATTTTTAGGTTGATTTGATTTACAGCATCTTCTGCAGTTATATAATTGCTCTACTCTTGCCAACCATTATAAGATTCATCTTGTGCCTGTACTCTTAATTTGTTCTGGAAATTAGTTGGCATGAGTTTCACTCCTCTATTCTTATTTGATAATTTTCCAGATTCATCAACTAAGTTTTTACCTGCATTTTACTAAGTCCACTTTACTTTTTTGTTTTGATTTTCATGAACTTTATAACTTTCCTGTGAAATGTTCTACATCTAACTCTACTTCATTATCTGGAAGGAATTCAAAGTGTGAAAGATTAACTTATAAATTTGAATGTTGTTTCCATTAAAGGCTAATGATTATGTTTTATAATTTTGACTTGATTTCATAGGTGTTTTTGCTTATAATACTTCATGCATTATATATTGCATTTATAAAATTAATATAAAATATATGCCTTGAATGTAATATGCATTTTTACCTATCTATAAATTTCCTCTTAAACACTAATTTTAAAATAATTCTTATGCTTCCTGTCTCAAATTTTTTTCCACAGCATAATTGTAAATCATTGATATACTATACTCCTAATATATATATATATATATACACACTACACTTCTTCTTCCTCAATTTATATGTAATACCTGTTATTTATAAACTCACTTTAATAGTTTACTGATTACTCATATTGACTTTCTCCATGATCAAAAAACGCCATATATATTCTAACTCTGTGAACACATATACATAGATTTTTATACTAAATTGATATACAAAATATTACCATATCATAATACTTTCCTGTTATTTCTTTTCTCATTCATCAAAAACTGTTATTACTTTTCTCATATCGACAAACTTTTGCTCTACATTCCTATTTTGATATTGACCCCAAGATACTTATTAGTGTACAATGAAATATAATTGTCCAAGTGACTATTATTTTTAATGTAACTGTAGAAGATAAGAAATCATAATCAAAACTTACTTTATTTCATAAGAAATCACTTTAAAATGAAAAAAATAATCAAAATTGTACATTATTTTTGAATTTTTCCTTATGAGTCAGATCTACTTAAAACAAACAGGCAGAAGTTAAAACTACACAATCTAGTGTAATAAAGGCTTCATTTTAATCCTGGCCCCATCATCCTTCAGCAGTAAACCACTCTGTCTTAATTTCCCTCTCAGCAAAAAAAGAACAGTAATAGAATCCCATCTGGGTTATTGCAAGAACAAACGGAAGTAATACATGTGAAATGTTGATATTGGTACCTGGTACCTAGTTAGTATTCAGGGAATCATATTGGATTGGCCAAAAAGTTTGTTCTGGTTTTTCCGTAAGATGAATGAACTTTTTGGCCAACCCAATACTATGCCTATAAATTGTTACTAATAAATTGTTGCTATTCCTTGGATGGTATTAGAACAAGAGAGATTACATGGTCCAAATATTAAATGACTACAAATTCTGATAGTCTGATGCACTAACCACACAATAGAAGCACTGGTGTTAATGAGGAAACTGTTAGTTTTAAGCGAAAGTATTGGGCTGGCCAAAAACTTCGTTCGTTTTTCCCATATCTTACAGAAAATCCCGAATGAACTTTTTGGCCAACCCAATAATTTCTTCCCTAGAGATGATCCATAAATATTCAGTTCTCATAGTTTCAGCTGTCCTGTGTCTCTTGGATAGTACACAGATGGACACTGCCCAAACTTCCTTGTCTCATGCTTACTATTCTTGGATCCCACGACTTTAAAACTTCATCACACATTTATTTCTTGGATTGATAAATTCACTCATTCATATTCTTAGCCAAACTTTACTGAGAACCATTCTGTCTCTTTTGACTTTGATCAGATATATTATTTAAAGTTGATTTTACACTTTAAATCTTAGAGGAAATCTCACTTTTCTATCAAGTTTTCCCATCACTCCCACTAAGTTCAGGGACCACACTTATGGTACTATCAACCTGTGCAGCTCATTTATCTCCTTAGTACGTAACATAGAGCTGGAAATCCAAACATGCTGACATAAAATACATTCTTTCTGGACATAATTACTGATAAACAATACTTTGTGTAAAAAATTTGTCAGTTGCTAGTAACATTTTGTTAGTTAAACCAAACTAAGCTAACTTTCTTCTGTTGGAGCTATCATTAGGCAATTTGGTTTTGTTTCTCCATTTAGATGCTTATTTTCCCTCTTCTTACTTAAGCACTTCATATATCTTGATCTACCCTTCTGAAACATGTCTTTTATAACCATTTTCCTCTGAATGATTTATCTATCATACAATGTGTTGTAGTATTGGTGATTCTATTTTATTTTCCAATTTCCTGACATACATTATAAATGAAATGTTTTCATAGTTATGAAGCTATTCATTCCCCATCCTTGAATTTATCAGTATTCTTTAAAGATGTAGTAGACAGTGTGACAACTGGAATTTTTCATCAAATGTTTACTTTGTTTACCCATATGTGAATAGCTAATAAAGAATCTCAATGCCCCTTCAAAGTAGCTTATGCATAGCTCTGAACAGGCAGACTTCCTGATCCTGTGGACATCTGGTTCTATGGCCTTTTACCTAATTTCAGGAAGAGACGAGAATCTGCCCATAGGTCAGTTTTTTGTAAAACATTAGTTCAAGGAATTTAGAGGAGTTTACCTATAGTTTGGCTCCAAAATAAATATAAATTCTGATCAGTTCATGAGGAACCAGATTAAGTTACCAGACTAGGAGAGTATAAAAGGTAAAATGACTTCAGAGATGATGGCTTTCCCAAACTGAGGTGGTCTAAACTCATCTATTCCTGTGTCTTTTGACAACTTGTTGCTGGGATTTGAAATAAGTCTGGATTCAAAGCCCAGTCTCTAAAACACTTGTTTATACCTTTCTCTAATGAGATCTTACAAATCACAATCATTGAAAAATATCCAATAAAATATGTGTTAATAAATAAATAAGTTCCAAAAATCAATGATTTAGAAATTAATAGTTAATAAAATGAAGCTCATAACAAACATACATTAAAACTAATATCCAAATTACTTCTTTGATTATAAATTTTAGTCATTGAATATTTCCAGAAAGTCATCAATATCCTTTTATTCATTTTGCTAAGTAACTGAATTTGTTTTTTAAAAAATCATAATTTTTTTCTTTCTAAATCCATAGTTACATCTTTTTTACTCATTCTTAAATTTACCCAATTTAGTTTCCTCTCCCTTCTATATTTAACCTCTGCAATCTATCTATATTTTATTTATAATTTACTTAAACAAATTTACAATAAGTTTACTGCTTTTTTATAACTTTAAAACAACCCTGGGGAGGAACTTCAAGAGGGCGGAAGAGTAAGACGTGGAGATCACCTTCCGCCGCACAAATACATCAGAAATACATCTAGATGTGGAACAACTCTACAGAACACCTACTGAACACTGGAAGAAGACCTCAGATCTCTCAAAAGGCAAGAAACTCCCCACGTACCTGGGTAGGGCAAAAGAAAAAAGAAAAAACAGACAAAAGAAGGGACGGGACCTGCACCAGTGGGAGGGAGCTCTGAAGGAGGAAAGGTTTCCACACACTAGGAAGCCCCTTCGTGGGAGGAGACTGTGGGTGGCGGAGGGGGGAAGCTTCGGAGCTGTGGAGGAGAGCGCAGCAACAGGGGTGCGGAGGGCAAAGCGGGGAGATTCCCGCAAGGAAGATCGGTGCCGACCAGCACTCACCAGCCCGAGGGGCTTGTCTGCTCACCCGCCGGGGCAGGCGGGGCTAGGAGTTGAGGATCGGGCTTCGGTCGGATCCCAGGGAGAAGACTGGCGGTGTGAACACAGCCTGAAGAGGGCTAGTGCGCCACAGCTAGCCAGGAGGGAGACCAGGAAAGGGCTCGAGCTGCCGAAGAGGCAAGAGACAGAGACGGGCGTGAGCCGCGGCTATCAGCGTGGACCCCAGAGACGGGGATGAGACGCTAAGGCTGCTGCTGCTGCTACCAAGAAGCCTGTGTGCGAGCACAGGTCACTCTCCACACCTCCCCTCCCGGTAGCCTGTTCAGCCCGCCACTGCCAGAGTCCCGTGATCCAGGAACAACTTCCCCGGGAGAACACACGGCGCGCCTCAGGCTGGTGCAACGTCATGCCGGCCTCTGCCGCCGCAGGCTCGCCCCACATCCGTACCCCTCCCTCCCCCCCGCCTGAGTGAGCCAGAGCCCCCGAATCAGCTGCTCCTTTAACCCCGTCCTGTCTGAGCAAAGAACAGATGCCCCCAGGTGACCTACACACAGAGGCAGGGCCAAATCCAAAGCTGAACCCTGGGAGCTGTGCGAACAAAGAAGAGAAAGGGAAATCTCTCCCAGCAGCCTCAGGAGCAGTGGATTAAATCTCCACAATCAACTTGAGGTACCTGCATCTATGGAATACATGAGTAGACAATGAATCAAACCAAATTGAGGTGGTAGACTTTGGGAGCAACTATATATATATTTTTTCCCTTTTTCACTTTTTGTGAGTGTGTATTTGTATGCTTCTGTGTGTGATTTTGTCTGTATAGCTTTGCTTTCACCATTTGTCCTAGGGTTCTGTCTGTCCGTTTTTTGTTTTTTATTACTTAAACATTTTTTTCATAATAATTATTTTTTATTTTAATTATTTTATTTTATCTTCTTTCTTTCTATTTTTCTCCCTTTTATTCTGAGCTCTGTGGATGACAATGTCTTGGTGCTCCACCCAGGCATCAGGGCTGTGCCTCTGAGGTGGGAGAGCCAACTTCAGGACACTGGTCCACAAGAGACCTCCCAGCTCCACTTAATATCAAATGGCGAAAATCTCCCAGAGATCTCCATCACAACACCAAGACCCAGCTCCACTCAACGACCAGCAATGTAGACTGCAGCACACCCTATGCCAAACAACTAGCAAGACAGGAACACAACCCCGTCCGTTAGCACAGAGGCTGCCTAAAATCATAAGGCCACAGACACCCCAAAAAAACACACCACCAGAAGTGGCCCTGCCCACCAGAAAGACAAGATCCAGCCTCATCCACCAGAACACAGGCACTAGTCCTCTCCACCAGGAAGCCTACACAACCCACTGAACCAAACTTAGCCAATGGGGACAGACACCAAAAATAATGGGAACTACGAACCTGCAGCCTGCAAAAAGGAGACCCTAAACACAGTAAGTTAAGCAAAATGAGAAGACAGAGAAACACACAGCAGATGAAGGAACAAGGCAAAAACCCACCACACCTAACAAATGAAGAGGAAATAGGCAGTCTACCTGAAAAAGAATTCATAATAATGATAGTAAAGATGATCCAAAATCTTGGAAATAGAATGAAGCAAATACAAGAAATGTTTAACAAGGACCTAGAAGAACTAAAGAGCAAACAAATAGAGATGAACAATACAATATATGAAATTAAAAATTCTCTAAAAGGGATCAATAGCAGAATAACTGAGACAGAAGAACGGATAAGTGACCTAGAAGATAAATAGTGGAAATAACTACTGCAGAGCAGAATAAAGAAAAAAGAATGAAAAGAATAGAGGACAGTCTCAGAGACCTCTGGGACAATATTAAACGCACCAACATTCAAATTATAGGGGTCCCAGAAGAAGAAGAGAAAAAGAAAGGGACTGAGAAAATATTTGAAGAGATTATAGTTGAAAACTTCCCTGATATGGGAAAGGAAATAGTTAATCAAGTCCAGGAAGCACAGAGAGTTCCATACAGGATAAATCCAAGAAGAAACAGGCCAAGACTCATATTAATCAAACTATCAAAAATTAAATACTAAAAGCAGCAAGGGAAAAACAACAAGTAACACACAAGGGAATCCCCATAAGGTTAACAGCTGATCTTTCAGCAGAAACTCTGCAAGCCAGAAGGGAGTGGCAGGACATATTTAAAGTGATGAAAGAGAAAAACCTACAACCAAGATTACACTACCCAGCAAGGATCTCATTCAGATTTGATGGAGAAATTAAAACCTTTACAGACAAGCAAAAGCTAACAGAATTCAGCACAACCAAAGCAGCTTTACAACAAATACTAAAGGAACTTCTCTAGGCAAGAAACACAAGAGAAGGAAAGACCTATAAAAAAAACCCAAAACAATTAAGAAAATGGTCATAGGAACATACATATCGATAACAACCTTAAATGTAAATGGACTAAATGCTCAAACCAAAAGACATAGACTGGCTGAATGGATTCAAAAACAAGACCTGTATATATGCTGTCCACAAGTGACCCACTTCACCTACGGACACATACAGACTGAAAGTAAGGGGATAGAAAAAGATATTCCATGGAAATGGAAATCAAAAGAAAGCTGGAGTAGCAATTCTCATATCAGACAAAACAGACTTTAAAACAAAGACTATTACCAGAGACAAAGAAGGACACTACATAATGATGAAGGGATCAATCTAAGAAGAAGATATAACAATTGTAAATATTTATGCACCCAACATAGGAGCACCTCAATACATAAGGCAAATGCTAACAGCCATAAATGGGAAATAGACAGTAACACAATAATAGTAGGGCACTTTAATACCCCACTTTCACCAATGGACATATCATGCAAAATGAAAATAAGTAAGGAAACACAAGCTTTAAATGATATATTAAACAAGATGGACTTAATTGATATTTATAGGACATTCCATTCAAAAACAGCAGAATACACATTCTTCTCAAGTGCTCATGGAACATTCTCCAGGATAGATCATATCTTGGGTCACAAATCAAGCCTTGGTAAATTTGAGAAAACTGAAATCATATCAAGTATCTTTTCCGACCACAACGCTATGAGACTAGATATCAATTAGAGGAATAAAACTATAATAAATACAAACACATAGAGGCTAAACAACACACTACTTAATAACCAAGAGATCACTGAAGAAATCAAAGAGGAAACCAAAAAATACCTAGAAACAAATGACAATGAAAATACAACGACCCAAAACCTATGGGATACAGCAAAAGCAGTTCTAAGCGGCAAGTTTATAGCTACACAAGCCTACCTTAAGAAAGAAGAAACATCTCAAATAAACAACCTAACCTTACACTTAAAGCAATTAGAGAAAGAAGAACCAAAAAAACCCAAATGTAGCAGAAGGGCAGAAATCATAAAGATCAGATAAGAAATAAATGAAAAAGAAATGAAGGAAACAATAGCAAAGATCAATAAAACTAAAAGCTGGTTCTTTGAGAAGATAAACAAAATTGATAAACCATTAGCCAGACTCATCAAGAAAAAAAGGGAGAAGCCTCAAATTAATAGAATTACAAATGAAGAAGGAGAAGTAACACCTGACACTGCAGAAATACAAAGGATCATGAGAGTTTACCACAAGCAACTATATACCAATAAAATGGACAACCACGAAGAAATGGACATATTCTTAGAAATGCACAACCTTCCAAGACTGAACCAGGAAGAAATAGAAAATATGAACAGACCAAATATAAGCACTGAAATTGAAACTGTGATTAAAAATCTTCCAACAAACAAAAGCCCAGGACCAGATGGCTTCACAGGCGAAATCTATCAAACATTTAGAAAAGAGCTAACACCTATCCTTCCAAACTCTTCCAAAATACAGCAGAGGGAGGAACACTGCCAAACTCATTCTGTGAGGCTACCATCACTCTGATACCAAAACCAGACAAAGATGTCACAAAGAAAGAAAACTACAGGCCAATATCACTGATGAACATAGATTCAAAAATCCTCAAAGTACTAGCAAACAGAATCCAACAGCACGTTAAAAGGATCTATGATCCAGTGGGGTTTATCCCAGGAATGCAAGGATTCTTCAATATAAGCAAATCAATCAACGTGATACACCATATTAACAAATTGAAGGAGAAAAACCATATGATCATCTCAATAGATGCAGAGAAAGCTTTTGACAAAATTCAACACCCATTTATGATAAAAAAAACCCTCCAGAAAGTAGGCATACAGGGAACTCTCCTCAATATAATAAAGGCCATAGATGAAAAACCCACAGCCAACATCATCCTCAATGGTGAAAAAGTGAAACCATTTCCACTAAGATCAGGAAGAAGACAAGGTTGCCCACTCTCACCATTATTATTCAACACAGTTTTGGAAGTTTTAGCCACAGCAATCAGAGAAGAAAAAGAAATAAAAGGAAACCAAATTGGAAAATAGAAATAAACCTGTCACTGTTTGCAGATGACATGATACTATACATAGAGAATCCTAAAGATGCTACCAGAAAACTACTAGAGCTAATCAATGAATTTGGTAAAGTAGCAGCATACAAAATTAATGCACAGAAATCTCTTGCCCTCCTATAAAGTAATGATGAAAAATCTGAAAGTGAAATTAAGAAAAAAAACTCCCATTTACCAATGCAACAAAAAGAATAAAATTTCTAGGAATAAACCTACCTAAGGAGACAAAAGACTTGTATGCAGAAAATAAGACACTGATGAAAGATATTAAAGATGATACAAATAGTTGGAGAGATATACCATGTTCTTGGATTGAAAGAATCAACATTGTGAAAATGACTCTACTACCCAAAGCAATCTACAGATTCAATATAATCCGAATCAAACAACCACTGTCATTTTTCACAGAACTAGAACAAAAAATTTCGCAATTTGTATGGAAACACAAAAGACCCCGAATAGCCAAAGCAGCCTTGAGAAAGAAGAACGGAGTAGGAGGAATCAGGCTCCCTGACTTCAAATTATACTACAAAGCTACAGTAATCAAGGCAGTATGGTACTGGCACAAAAACAGAAATATAGATCAATGGAACTAGATAGAAAGCCCAGAGATAAACCCACGCACATATGGTCACCTTATCTTTGATAAAGGAGGCAAGAATATACAGTGGAGAAAAGACAGCCTCTTCAATAAGTGGTGCTGGGAAAACTGGACAGCTACATGTAAAAGAATGAAATTAGAACACTCCCTAACACCATACACAAAAATAAACTCAAAATGGATTAAAGACCTAAATGTAAGGCCAGACAACATCAAACTCTTAGAGGAAAACATAGGCAGAACACTCTGTGACATAAATCACAGCAAGATCCTTTTTGACGCACCTCCTAGAGAAATGGAAATAAAAACAAAAATAAACAAATGGGACCTAAAGAAACTTCAAAAATTTTGCACAGCAAAGGAAACCATAAACAAGATGAAAAGACAACCCTCAGAGTGGGAGGAAATATTTGCAAATGAAGCAACTGACAAAGGATTAATCTCGAAAACATACAAGCAACTCATGTAGCTCAATATCAAAAAAACAAACAACCCAATCCAAAAATGGCAGAAGACCTAAATAGACATTTCTCCAAAGAAGACATCCAGATTGGCAACAAACACATGAAAGAATGCTCAACAGCATTAATCATTAGAGAAATGCAAATCAAAACGACAATGAAATATCAGCACACACCGGTCAGAATGGCCATCATCAAAAAATCTACAAACAATAAATGCTGGAGAGGGTGTGGAGAAAAGGGAACCCTCTTGCACTGTTGGTGGGAATGTAAATTGATACAGCCACTATGGAGAACAGTATGGAGGTTTCTTAAAAACTACAAATAGAACTACCATACGACCCAGCAATCCCAGTACTGGGCATATACCCCGAGAAAACCATTATTCAGAAAGTGTCATGTACCAAAATGTTCACTGCAGCTCTATTTACAATAGCCAGGACATGGAAGCAACCTAAGTGTCTATTAACAAATGAATGGATAAAGAAGATGTGGCACATATATACAATGGAATATTACTCAGCCATAAAAAGGAACAAAACTGAGTTATTTGTAGTGAGGTGGATGGACCTAGAGACTGTCATACATGGTGAAGTAAGTCAGAATGAGAAAAACAAACACTGTATGCTAACACATATTTATGGAATCTAAAGAAAAAAGAAAATGGTCAGAAGAACCTAGGGGCAAGATGGGAATAAAGACGCAGACCTACTAGAGAATGGACTTGAGGATACAGGGAGGTGGAAGGGTACGCTGGGACAAACTGAGAGAGTGGCATGGACATATATACACTACCAAACGTAAAACAGATAACTAGTGGTAAGCAGTCGCATAGCACCGGGAGGTCAGCTCAGTGCTTTGTGACCACGTAGCGGGGTGGGATAAGAAGGGTGGGAGGGAGGGAGATGCAAGAGGTAAGAGATATGGGGACATATGTATATCTGATTCACTTTGTTATAAAGCAGAAACTGACAGACCATTGTAAAGCAATTATACTCTAATAAAGATGTTTAAAAAAAACACAAAAAAACTAGTTTTGGATTCATTTATCATTTCCATAATTTTATTTTTAGGTTTTTAAGAATTTCATTATTTTTGGCTTTTAGATTTAGTAATTTACATTTCTAGAAAGTTTCAAGCTTAACTTGTTATTTTTCTAATATTTTTAAAGTTTATTAAAAAGCTTTTCTTTTTTTTCTTAATAAAGTCATTGAAAGCTAAATTTTTTCCTGTGAGCATATTTTCCCATAGTCTTTCATTGAAATGTTCCTCTTTTCATTAGTGTGTGGAGAGATTATAATTTCACTTTGAATTTCTCCTTTGACAAAAGGATTATCTAAATGTGTATTTGTTAATTTCTAAGTATATAAATTGTAATAATTTGTTTTATTTCTAATTTTATTGTTTTATAGAATGTGGATTTTTAAATGTCGAATTTTAAAGATTTTCCTTGTAGTCAACTATAAGCATTTTTATCTGAAAATATCTAAGATACTCCAATTATATGTTTGACCTTTTTATGTCTAAATTTAAGAGTGTTAACTTTTCGCTTGCTGTTCCTTATTATCTCTTGGATTGCCCTTTATTTTTACCCTTCTATAACGTAATAAATGTATTCACTTCAATGCCAAGGTTTTGCAGAAATAATTGAAGTACTTGTATTTTCATGCTATGTATGAATTTCCCACTATTGTTTTTTTTTCTGTTTCAAGAATGTTTAAAAACCATGGATAACCAATTGTCATACAATATCTCAATCATTTCAAATGTATACAGTCACTTAGATTAAAAGGTTAGTTTCTCATTGTAAACAAGTTAAAACTATTTAATCGGATTTTAACATCTCTACAGCTTCCTTTCTTGATTCCTTATTTTTTGAGTAGTTCTATAATATTTTCCTGAAATTGACATGCAGATGACACGGTCTTTAAATCCTTGTATACCCACATGTATATTTATTTCACCATGTGAAATGTGTTTTTCATGTATTTTTCCATATTAAACTATTTATTGTAATACTCTTTTATTTAGTTTTGGTTCATAATTAGTTTTAGATCAGTAGGAGAATAATAATTTATAATTGTAAAAGCTTCTTGTTCAATTTTTTATTGTTGTGAAAAATACTCTTTTATCTCTAATAATCTCTGTTGCGTTTAAGTACATGGATATTATCATAGTTACAAGTAGGTAAATTTTTGTTTGCTCTGTATCTTTTTCTTTCTACTATTGCTTCATTTCTCAGTCTCCCTTCTCACTAATTCACCTTTGGGCCTCAAAAGCCTACACTCTGATTCACTTTAGTAAGGTCCTTTTTGTTTTTTCTTTTTAATCTTACTGGATCTAATATGTAAAACAAGTATTTAAGATTTACCACATTTGCATCCATGTATTTGTTCCTTCAATCATTGTTTACTGAGAGTCTAACGGCAAGATTTGAGTGAAGTAGTGAAAGTGATTATTTGGGAAGTAGAAATGTTATCCAAAGCTTTCTGTTCTTATTTGAGATCAAATTACTCATCACTAACCAGCATAGTAGGGCAGATAAAAATTATAGTTCATAACAAGAAAAGTCTAACTCTTCAATGATCAATGATGTCAATCTAAGTAACAAGATTCCTTTCTTGTTTTAGGAGCTTCATGTAGCAAAAGTACTTTCGTTTAAATATGTTTTTATTGTTATCTCATTTTATATTAACAAAATTGTATCAACATTTGAAAACTTGATTATTTTATAATAAAACCCTATTCATGGAACTATACAATTCTGTTGATTAGTTTGAGTCTAATTTACATTAAATTCAGTTGTTGCTAGAATGTATGATAAAGTTTCCTGAAAGGGTCCATGAAATCAACCTTATTGAAGCATTTATAATACTTATTTATATACATCTGTTTAAGACGGCTGGAGGCTGAAAGAGATTAGAGATCATAAAAACCTTGTGTTTATCTAGAGTATGCCTATTTCTACAATAAAGGAATTTATAAATACATTTTTGGTGTAAGTAAAATATTTACTGCTTCATCAAATCGTTTTGGCTTTATATAAGCTACATGTCACAGAAACCTAGGAAAACAAGAAGAAGAAGAGAAAAACACTAAGTCTGTACTGGCAATGTGAATTCCTAACAGGCTTTCTAAAGTCTACACAATTTTAAGAATAAATTCAAAATCAAGTATAAACTTATAACCCTAAATATGCATAACAAATTGACCTTTACAAATTAAAAAGCAGGAACAATTCTTTTCTGTTTATTTTCCTGCAACTGATTTCCATATTGACCATCTGCCATTTATTGGAAGATTTTTTTTCTTGGTAACAGCTTATTTGAGATATAATTCACATATCATATAATCTACCCAATTTAAAGTGTACAATTCAATGGTTTTCAACAATTCACCAACTTAAAGTGTACAATTCAACTTTTTTTATGTATTCACAGAGTTGGGGAACCATCACCATAATCCATTTTATGACATTTCTGTCACCTCAAGAAGAAAATTTGTACCATTTGACTATCACTGGCAAATTACCCTAAGCCCCAAAGCCCTGAGCAAATATTGATCTCCTTTCTGACTCTATAGATGTGTCTATTCCAGGTATTTAATATAAATTGAATCATATAAAATGTGCTTTTGTAACTTTTCACTTAACATGATGTTTTCAAGATTTCTTCATGTTGTACTGTAGTATGTATCAGAACTTTTTTTATGCTTGAATATATAATATCCCTTTATATACACATATCACATTTTGTTTAGCAATTCATCAGTCGATGGATACTGGGTTGTTTTCACCTTTTAGCTTTTAAGAAAAATTCTCCTATAAACATTCATGTACAAGTTTTTGTGTGGACATATATTTTTATTTCTCTTGGAGATATATATATATATATATATATAGTTGGGCCAAATGGTAACTCTATGTTTACTTTTTGAATGAACTGCCCAATTATCTCCAAAGTGTCTGCATAATTATACATTCCCACCAGCAGTTTATGAGGGTGCTGATTTCTTCACATCCTTGCCAACATTTGGTTTTACCTGATTTTTTTCTTATAACCATCCTGGTGTGTGAACTGTTATCTCATTGTGATTTGGGTCTGCACATTTCTGATGGCTAATATGTTGAGCATATTTTCATGTTTATTGAATATTTGTATATCTTATTTGGAGAAATGCCTATTGAGATTCTTTGCTCATTTTTGGATGATTTGAAGAGCTTTAATAATACACATTAATATGTATCTTAGACAAAAATTGCAATCCACCAATAATATCTCCTCAAAAGTTATACTTCTAACCTTTCCAAAATGGGTAAAACTTTGAAAATTAACACTACTTAATAAATTTAATATGAACAACGTCCTATTTTACCAAAGAAAGCAGAATATCAACTTTTAAATTCAATGATCCCTATTTAGAAGTAATCTCACATGATTTGGTCTTTTTTATGTTTTATTGAGGTGAAACTCATATAACATAAAATTAACCATTATAAACTGTACAACTCAGTGGTATTTACTACCTTCATAATATTGTGCAACTACCTCCAACATCAAGTTCCAAAATATTTTCATTGCCCCAAGAGAAAACCCCTACTCATTAAAATGTCACTCCCTATCCACCAATTCCCCAGCCTCTAGCAACCACCAATATGGTTCCTGTCTATCTTTATGAATTACATATTCTAAATATTTCATATAAGTGTAACGATACAATATGTGACAATTGTTTATAGATTCTTTGACTTAGCTTGACTTTTTGAAGTTTATTCACATTGAAGCATGTGTCAGTACTTCATTTTTATGGCTTAATAATATTTAATTGTATGTGTGCACCCCATTTTGTTTATCCATTTATCCATTAACGGGATCTGAGGGTTTTTTTTTTTTACCTTTTGGCCATTGTGAACGGTGCTGCTATGCATTTATGTCTGGTTTTGGTACCAGGATAATACTGGCCTCAGAATTAAAAAGTTTTTTTCCCCTGCTATTTTTTGATGAGTATATACAGAATATGTATAAATTCTCCTTTAAGTATTTAGTAGCATTTACTAGTTTAGCCAACTGACTTATCTCTGCATATAGTTTTTTAATGATAAATTCCATCTTTATTCTTTTTATAGATCTTTTTAATTTTTAAACATTTTTTCTTGAGTCATCTTTTGTAGTTTTGCCTTTCTAGGAATGTATCTATTTCATGCTAATTAAGCGATTTATCGACCTATTGTTTCATTAAGTTTAGCAGTAACGTTTACTTTTTCATTTCTGAGTCTAGTAATCTGAGTCTTTTATTTTTCCTTGATCAATCTAGCTAATGTTTTGTCCATTTTGATAATTTTTTTAAAGAACCAACTTTGTTGTTTTTAATTTCTTGTTTTTCTATCCCATATTCTCTTCCAATTTTTATTATTTCTTTCCTTCTGCATATTTTAGGGTTAGCTTGCTCTTCTCTTTCCAGTGTTGTAAGGTGGAAAGTTAGGCTATTGTTTGGACATCATACTTTTTTTTTTTAATATAGGAATATACAACTATAAATTTCTCTCTAAGCAAAGCTTTCTCAGAAGTCGGTTTTGTTTTTTGTTTTGTTTTGTTGGCTGCACCATGTGGCTTGCGGTATCTTAGTTCCCCAAACGACTGACCAAGGATTGAACTCAGGTCCATGGCAGTGAAAGCAGGGAGTCCTAAGCACTGGGCCACCAGGGAATTCCCAGAAGTTGGTTTTTTTTTAATGCTTTACCTTTATTTTGTATTCATCTCAAAGTAATTTCTAATTTCCCTTGTGATTTCTTCTTTGACCCATTGGCTATTTATGTGGGCTGTCTAATTTCCTAACATTTCTGAGCTTCCCAATTTATTTTTGTATTGATTTCTAATATTATTCCATGTGCTTAGGGAAACTACTTTGTATTACTTCAGACCTTTTAAGTTTATTGTGGTCCATTTTATGACCTAGCTGTGTTAATCATGTTTTTGTTTGTTTGTTTGTTGTTTTCTATTTTTTTTTAATATATATTTTCTGTCTTCTGATACTTTGACAACTTAGGACCTTGCTCACTTGGACAGACTCTCCCTCCCGGGGGGTACCCAGTTCCCAGAGACAGTAAAAAACTTTCTCACTCATGTGCTTTTTCATATACAAACCAAACGATCCAGGGCCCAAACCCATCTATTTCTTTGATTGAACTCTCTATAGGCCACTATACACATTCCCTGATCACCCCAGGGCTGGGTATCAGACAACTAGGGACAGACTAGTTAGTTTACCTTGCCTCACCCATTCTTTCCCACATAAACCACCATAAAGATTTGTGCCTACCGTTCTCATCTCTGTCTGCTGTGAACCTCAGGGTTTTCTCCTGTGGCCCTGCAAGATATGGCGTGTCTCCTCCTTTTGATTACTTTGAGTAATAAATTATCTTTTCAATGGCAATTCTCTCCTGATTCATTGGCATTACAATACCACAAATTTTTTTCTTTAATGCACTATATTTTAAATCACTAGCATATGGTATAAGGAGAATGTTCCATGTTCACTTGAGAAGAATATTATTTTGCTGTTGGATGGTGTGCTCTATTGATGCTTGTTGGATCTAATCAGTTTAAAGTGTTTTTCAAATCTTCTATTTCCTGTTGATCATCTGCCTAGTCTTCATATCCGTTACTGAAAGTTGGAGTATTGATGTTTCTAATTATTATTGTTAAAATGTCTGTCAAACTTCATTTCTATCAGTTTTTGCTTCATGTCTTTTGGGGCTCTGTATTTAGGAATGAATATTTTTATAATTGTTATAGCTTCCTGATGTTTTGACCCTGTTACCATTATAAAATGTACCCTTGTATCTGTAAAAACATTTTAAAATCAAGAATGTCTGATATTCATATAGCCACTACAGCTTTCTTTTAAATGCTGTTTGCATGATATATATCTTTTTTTCTATTCTTTTACTTTCCATCTATTTGTATCTTTGAATCTAAAGTGTGTCTCATGGAGATGGCATATGCAGAATACTATCTTTTTTTAATCCTTTTGATCTCTCCCTTTTGATAGAATTGTTTTATCAATTTACATTTAAAGCTATTATTAATATAATTTAATTTGTCTACCATTTTACCTTTTATTTTATGTTTTTCACATGTCTTTTTGTGTGTATGTAACCCTCCCTTACTGCTTTATTTCCAATAAGAGATTATTTTCTAATCTGACATTTTCATTTCTTCTATCATTTTTCATTATTTAGTTTTGAGTTATTAGTGATTTCTCTAGGGCTACCACATAAATAATATCAGATTCTGTTTCAGATTTATTCCAATGTGATACAGAAATGAAATGGGAGTATTAATATACATATTTCATCTATATATATTTCACACTCCACAATATATTTTTATAATTATTATTTGCATAATTTTACATCTTTTAAAGAAGCTAAGTATGGACAGCAAGTATATATTTATAGCTTTTGTAATCTTAACTATTTGCCATTTCTGTTTCCCTTCATTTTTTTCCTGTGGGTTTCAGTCACAATCTGGAGACATTTACTTAGCCCAATACTACCTTGCTTTTACCTGCCTCCTTTGTGCTAGTATTGAAAAATATATTACATTTTTATATGCTATATGCTCAGCAATATTATGTACATATTATTTAATGTAATTGGTTTTTAAATCGCTAAAAGAAGAAAGGAGATGAGATATGTATTTACCGTGTCTTTTATAATTGCATAGTTGTCTTTATCAGTGCTTTTTGTTTTTTGCTTTTTCATATGGATTTGAGTTACCATCTGGAATCACTTACAGAAAGCCTGAAAAACTTCCCATGGAATATTTTGTAAAGTGGGTCTACTAACTGCAAATTCACTTAGCTTTTGTTTTTCTTACAACGTTTTTATTTCACCTTCTTTTTTTAAGATGTTTTTTCTGGATATAGAATTCTTGATTGACAGGTTATTTTTCTCTTTTAATATTTTGAATACGTTATCCTACTGCCTTCTGGCCTTGTTTCTGATGATAAATAAGTCTCTATTCTTATCGGGGTCACTTAGAAGTAGTCATTTTTCTTTTGCCGCCTTCCAAATTTCTCCTTGTTTTTGGCTTTTAGCATTTTTACTATGATGAGTCTGTTTGTGGATTAATTTGTGTTTATCCTACTTAGATTTTGGCAAGCTTCTTGGATGTGTAAATAATATTTTCATCAATTTTTGGAAGTTTTAAGACATTCGTTGCATATTTTTCTCTCTTTTCCTTCTGGCACTCCCATTACATGTACACTGTTATCTTTAAGGTACCCAGCATTTCTCTGAGACTGCTCATTCTTCTTGATTCTCTCTCTTTGTTCTTCAAATTGCATAATCTCTACTGAACTATCTTGAAGTTAGCTGATATTTTCCCTGCTGTTTAAAATCTACTACTGAACCCATCTAATGAACTTCTAATTTCATTTATTGAATTTTCAACCTCAGAATTTCCATTCCGTTTTTATAATTTCAATCTCTTTATAAATTTGATAAGACATTATCATATCTTCCTTTATTTCTTCTATTTATTTTATTGAAGTATAGTTGATTTACAATGTTGTGTTAGTTTCTGCTGTACAGCAAAGTGATTGTTTTATATATATATATATGTATATTCTTTTTTCATATTCTTCTCCATTATGGTTTATTACATGATATTGAATATAGTTCCCTGTGCTATACAGTAGGACCTAGTTGTTTATATATTTTATATGTAGTAGTTTGTATCTGCTAATACCAAACTCCTAATTTATCCCTCCTCCCCCTTTCCACTTTGGTAATCATAAGTTTGTTTTTTATGTCTGTGAGTCTGTTTTTGTGTAATAAAGAAGTTCATTTGTATCATATTTTAGATTCCACATATAAGTGGTATCATATGATATTTGACTTTCTCTTTCTGACTTCACTTAGTGTGATAATCTCCAGGTCCATCCATGTTGCTGCAAATGGCATTATTTCATTCTTTTTTATGGCTGAGTAGTATTCCATTGTGTATATGTACCACATCTTCTTTATCCATTCAACTGTCAATGGACATTTAGGTTGTTTCCATGTCTTGGCTATTGTAAATAGTGCTGCTATGAACACTGTGGTGCACGGATCTTTTTGAATTAGAGTTTTCTCCAGATATATGCCCAAGAGTGGGATTGCTGGATCACACGGCAACTCTATTTTTAGGTTTTTAAGGAACGCCCATACTGTTTTCCATAGTGGCTGCACCAAGTTACATTCCCACCAACAAGTTAGGACGGTTCCCTTTTCTTCACACCTTCTCCAGTATTTATTTGTAGACTTTTTGATGATAGCCATTCTGAGTAGTGTGAGGTGATACCTCACTGTAGTTTTGATTTGCATTTCTCTAATAATTAGTAAAGCTGAGCATATTTTCATATGTATGTTGGCCACCTGTATATTTTGGAAATTAAGTCCTTGTTTGTCACGTCATTTGCTAATATTTTCTCCTAGTCTGTAAACTGTCTTTTCATTTTGTTTATGGCTTCCTTTGCTGTGCAAAAGCTTGTAAATTTGATTATGTCCCATTTGTTTACTTTTACTTTTATTTCTTTTGCCTTGGGAAACTGACCTAAGAGAACATTGCTGTGATATATGTCAGATAATGTTTTGCCTATGTTTTCTTCTAGGAGTTTTATGGTGTCATGTCATATTTAAGTCTTTAAGCCAGTTTTGAGTTTATTTTTGTGTATGGTGTGAGGGAGTATTCTAACTTCATTGATTTACATTAGCTGTTCAACTCTCCTAACACCACTTGCTAAGGAAACTGTCTTTTCTCCATTGTATATTCATGCCTCCTTCGTTGAAGAATAATTGACCATAGGTGTGTGGGTTTATTGCTGGGCTCTCTATTCTCTACCATTGATCCATACGTCTGTTTTTGTGCCAATAGCATGCTGCTTTGATTACTGTAGCTATGTAGTATTGTCTGAAGTCTGGGAGGCTTTTGCCTCCAGCTTTGTTCTTTTCCTCAGAGTATCTTTGGCAATTCTGTGTCTTTTATAGTTCCATATTAATTTTAGGATTATTTGTTCTAGTTTTGTGAAAAATGTCATGGGTAATCTGATAGGAATCGCATTGAATCTGTAGATTGCTTTGGGTAGTTTGGCCATTTTAACAATATTAATTCTTCCAGTCCAAGAGCATGGAATATCTTCCCATTTTTTTGAATCATCTTCAATTTCCTTTATCAGTGTTTTATAGTTCTCAACATATATTCCTTTACTTCTTTAATCATGATTTCCTTTAGTTCTTTGAATATCTGAGCCATTATTTATAATGGCTACTCTAAAGTCTGTCTTAAATCCAACATCTGGTTACTCTCACTGGCAGTTTCTATTGCTTGCTTTTTTCTCTCCATGTATGATTCAGACTATTTTGTTTCTATTCATGTCTTATAATTCTTGTTGAAATCTAGATATTATGTAATATAATGTAGGAATTCTGGGTTCTGCCTCACCTCCCATAGTTTATTATTGTTATTTGCTTGTTATGTAACTAGCTCTATTGTTTAGTAACATTTATCCACTTCTCTCTAGAGCCAGGGTAAGGGCAATTAAGTCACTAGTATTCTCAGTGTGCAGAGTCTGAGGTACAATCTCTCTCCCATGAAGCAAACGGGGCAGAAGAACCCACCCCCACCTCCAAAACACACACACACACACACACACACACACACACACACACACACTCCTCCCACACACCTATTGGCCTCACTCCGTCAGAATATAGCTGCTGTAACACGTAGCTGGGGGAATGATGAAACTATGGATATTCTGCCCCACTGGGAGGACATCACAGCCCTTCAACTAGGAGCTGGGGAAGAGGGAGTCTTGTGTTCTTGGCTGCACCTATTTAGAGTTTTTGTCATCCTGACCTGAGAAGGAAAAGGCATGGATTGTGTTTCACATGCCATAAATTATTTCTGCTCTTAACAAATTTTATGAGATGTTCTTGAGTAATACTTCTTAATTTGTTGGATGCCGTTAAAAACATTTCTAGAGACTTCAAATTTTTTTTTTTTTAACAATTTTAACAACTTGGGGAACAGGTCCATGAAGCTCCCCTTTTACCATACTGGAAGGGGAACTTCTAGGGACACTTTTTAAGAGGGTGAATACTGAGAAAAATTAGAAAAATTGTGTTCAGGTACAGCTGAAGGGATCAAAGGGAACCAAGGGGCATTTCAATTTGTGAGCATAATTAAAATACATTGTTTATTTTAACATAATGCTCCTCTGTATTTTACCCTCTGATTTTCTGTTATGACCATTCTCTGCTTTATATTTTTCCCTCTATTCTACTAGAAAGCTAGTTGAAGCTGTAGCTTTTCATTTTATTTTAGAAACACTGCCTCAGCTAAAATAATCCTGTGGACCTTCTAAGCTACTAGCCATACATAGACATTCAAACTGCTCATTCACACAGCCAGCTGAGCCAACTAAGGATGCTGAATTATACATACTGACGGAAGACTTAAGGTGGGGAAAGAAATTTTGATCTGCCTCTCAAAAACGTGGTTGAGTAAATGTCAGGGGATCTATGAAGGCAGCACACATTTAAAAAAAAAAATCAAAGTTAAAGTCAAGAGAATTAGATTCTGCTCCCAAGTCCATATTTAACTCTCTGAGTTAATTTGGCTTAATCACTTAATAGCTCATGGCTTGAGTTTTTTAATATTTAAATTGTATGGTTGAGCTAGTTATTTTCTAAGGTTACTTTCTTCTCTTAGTTGTAAGAGATCACTCCTGCTGTAATTGTCACTAATGCCTTTTTATATCTGATCGCTTGCCGGTTAGGTTTACCTATTCATGAGCCATTCCCCCTTATCCTCAAGACAGAGGAATTATTCTAATTTCTATTACTCACAGAAAGTAAACTAGACCATTTTAAATAGTCTCAAATTTAACTTTCAGAGTTTTCTATTTGAATAGTTGTTGATCACATAGAAACTAAGAAGAAATAATAATAATGGATGAAATATATTCCCAAAAGACCAAATCTATCTCATATTTAAATATCATCCTACACAGGAGGCAGGAGATAGATGGGCCCCAGGTTGAGCAGCTGGAGTTCATTTCCTGTGTACGGAAACTCCAAAACAGTAGGACAATCTAGAGAGGAGGCTAAGCCCTGCCCAGATAAAAGATAAGAGACCACATATTTCTCATTCTCGAAGTCAAGGAAACCTTCCGGACTAGAAAGCTCCTTGGAAGTCAAAAGGGGAGCAATGCTAGCTACCCAGAGGCCTTTTTGGTGGAATCCATCTTGGCTGAGAGATGTGTGCGCACACATGGGAGGACCCTGAGATATACCAAATACGGACTCTGAACCAGGCAAATCAAAATGACTGGCCAAAGGAAACTTGGAAGAAATGCCCCATGTAAGTGATTTAAACTACCAGGAGGGCATGACTCTCTCTCTGAGCCCACCAGTGTGTCTATCCACAATACTGTACTCTTTTTCCTCCTAATAAACACTTTGCTTGTTTCACTACTTTCTGTCTTTGTGGGAATTCTTTTCTGCAAAGCCGAAGGGCCAGGGCCTTGTCACTGGCCACTGGTCTAGTGGTTAGGATTCAGTGTTCTCACTGCCATGGCCTGACCTCAATCTCTGGCCAGGAACCTAAACCCTGCTTCAAGCCTCTGCAGGCTGAAGCCACCTGAGATCACAAACAGGTTAGAATATATTGCTTATCTCTTTTCATACTTCTGTGAGCATATGTTCCCATATATATGGGTAGCATCACTTTCAACTTGCATACCTATAATAATAAATGCAAAGAACAGTGTTCAGGGATATAATAAAAAATGTATCAGGCAGAAATATTGTTTTCAATAAGATACAATCTAAATATAATATATTACATAAGTAATTGGTAAGCTTAAGGAGCATTAAATATGTTTGAATAATTGGAAATGATTTTATTTGTAAGACATATTTAGAAATTCCTTTTATATGGTATTTTGATTTGTACTGCATTCTGTCTATGCAGAGACAGATGTAGGGAAGTATATTATATATACATAACATACATACTATCTATTAAAAATTTTAGTATATATTAATAATATATAAATGTGTCACATGCACATATCAGTAAACTATTAAATTTTCACACTTTAATTTTACCCTTTGATATTTAACTTATTCTGATTCTATGAATTCTTCAGGGTAAAGCTTGTATTAGTGTGTAGCCCGATGCTCTTCAAAGTTTAGAGTGCCTTGGACTTCCCTGGGGTACAAGGCAGTGTATAGAAAATCACCCACAGAAATATTTGTTCAGTGGGTCTGCAGAGAGGAACAGAATTCTGTAATTTTAACTAGTAACTTTTGAGAAACACTGACCTAGTTTTTCACGTTCCTTCAATTGCAAATGAGTTTCGATGAAAGAAAACAATAGAAACTCACCTTTCCCTGATTTGAACTGAAGCAAAAAATCAAACCTTTTATTTTTTGAGACTCGAAGAAAACATAACAATGAAAAAAGTACTTCTTTATTCTATACTTAAGGTACAATACCATCATGCATTACTTCTGTTTTATTTTTACTGTGAGATTTTTTTTGGGGGGCGTGGGGGGAGGCAATGTGTCTACTCTAAAATTCAGTTACTGCTGCTTTCCTAGATGATAATGAAATAGGATTTCTCATGAAGGGAATACAGATTAAAGTTCATTCATTTAATTTCATACTCAGAGTAAAACTCTTTAAATTTCCCAATATTTTGTTCTCATATTGGTCTAATGTCTCAAAAGATATTTTTGCCTTGTTTCTTTTGAAAGTCCTCTGTGACTGGCAATTTCTCTTGATATTTGCATCTCTTAATTCCATCCCATTATTCCCATTTATTCCCTCTTGCACCATGGTAAAGTATCTCTTTCTGCCTCAAATGTTTACATATGTCAAATACAGCTGCATTATTCTGTAGTCAGTTGCTGAATTGCTGCTACTGTGGCAGCAGTAAACACAAGAGTGATGAAACAATGCAATAAATAGGCCCTAAGTAAGCATATACAAGGATTTACAAATGCAACAGCAAGATTAAAAGTCACTCAGATAAGAGCATTAGAAAGTCTTTGGCTGACCTTTCCTTAATGGGTGGTCATGTTTCAGGTCAAGAACTTTATTTCAGGGGCTTCCCTGGTGGCGCAGTGGTTAAGAAACCACCTGCCAGTGCAGGGGATATGGGTTCAAGCCCTGGCGCGGGAAGACTCCACATGCCTCGGAACAACTAAGCCCGGCCACCACAACTACTGAGCCTGTGCTCTAGAGCTCGCGTGCCACAACTACTGAGCCTGCATGTCACAACTACTGAAGCCCGTGTGCCTAGAGCCCGTGCTCTGCAACAAGAAGCCACCACAATAAGAAGCCCACGAACTACAACGAAGAGTAGTCCCCGCTCGTCACAACTAGAGAAAGCCTGTGCACAGGAACAAAGACCCAATGCAGCCAGAAATTAATTAATTAAAAAATTATGAATGTAATCCCAAAGACAGCAGTTATATCAAGGCACCAAACTTTCAACACAGAATGTCAATTCCAAATAATGTAAACAAGCAGGACCCTATGGGGCCTTCCCAGGACAGAATCCCTCTTCATGTCCTCCACCTGCCTCTTGTTTGTAGAAAATCTATAGGCTCCCAGGCCTCCCCTGAGTCAAAAAAGGATGGCTCAAGAATTAATGACTGAGGGGCAGAGTCAAGATGGCGGTGCGGGAAGATGCCAAGTTAGTGTCTCCCCGCAACTAGGGTGCCTGCCAGCCGTTGGTGGGGGACTCTGATGCCCAAGGAGATGGGACGAACCACCAAGTGAGCTGGTAGGATGTGGGGGGACAGAGGGGGAGGAAAAGTGGAGGCCAGACAGGATCAATGCCCTTGAGGCCAGGGAGATAAGGAGAGGTAGGTGGGAGGGACCCTCCGGGAAGAGTGGGAGAGGAGAAGAGGGCAATTGCCTGGCCCACTCGGGCTGGGGAGCCTGCTGAGCTCCCATACTGGTACCCCCCCTAAAGCCCCCTCCAGGCTGCATGGGTCCTTGGGTGCACAGGAGGGAGATCGGGGAGATCAGGAGAGGCAGGCAGAAGGGGCTCTCTGGGACCAGAGGAGCAGGAGAGGAGAGGAGGGTGTTTGCCCCACCCCGTCAAGCCCACAAAGCTTGCTGGGCTCACAGGTGAGGTCCCCCACCCTCTGACACCACGGGTGGGGGGCACACCTGGGCCCCTTCTTTTCCTTGAGCCTAAGCCTCACCCCGC
This sequence comes from Orcinus orca, assembly GCF_937001465.1. NCBI lineage: Eukaryota > Metazoa > Chordata > Mammalia > Artiodactyla > Delphinidae > Orcinus > Orcinus orca. The sequence goes on from NC_064562.1 coordinate 129,846,755, forward strand.
ACAGCCCCGACGGCCTTTTCCAGCCTTATGGGTCCTAAGCATAGGACCCATCCACCACCTAAACCTTGCCCTTGCTTAGGCCCCACCCTCCACAGCCAAGGCCTTTTTCCCCTTTTTTTTCCTCTTTTTTTTTTTTTTTCCCTCCTCATCTTTTTTACTATTGTGGTACTGATGTACCTTCCAGTTGTTGATTCATCTATATTTTTATTTTTATATTCTTTCTAACATATCTGTTAGTTTCCTAGTCTAATTTTATTTTTTAGTTTTTTATTGTTCTCTTTTGTTGTTGTTTTGCCACCCCACACGGCTTGTGGGATCTTGGTTCATGAGCCAGTGGTCAGGCCGGAGCTTCTGTGGTGGGAGCTCTGAGTCTGGACCACTGAACTAACAGAGAATCTCAGACCCCAGGGAATATTCATTGGAGTGAGGTCTGATGGAGGTCCTCATCTCAGCACTAGGACCCAGCTCTATGCAACAGCCTACAAACTCCAGTTTTGGAAGCCTAAGGACAAAGAACCAGTAAGACAGGAACACAATCCCACTCATAAAAAGAAAAAAAAAAAAAATGAGACAGCAAAAAAATATGTCACAGATGAAGGAGCAAAGTAAAAACCTACAAGACCAAATAAATGAAGTGGAAATAGGCAATCTACCTGAAAAAGAATTCAGAGTAATGATAGTAAAGATGATCCAGAATCTGGGAAATAGAATGGAAGCATGGATGGAGAAAATAAAAGAAATGTTTAACAAAGATCTAGAAGAAGTAAAGAACAAACAAATGGAGATGAACAACACAATAACTGAAATGAAAAATACACTAGAAGGAATCAATAACAGAATAACTGAGGCAGAAGAACAAATAAGTGAGCTGGAAGACAAAATGGTGGAAAGAACTCAGGAGGAGCATAATAAAGCAAAAAGAATGAAAAGAATTGAAGACAATCTCAGAGACCTCGGGGACAACACTAAATGCACCAACATTCGAGTTATAGGAGTCCCAGAAGAAGAAGAGAAAAAGAAAGAGTCTGAGAAAATATTCGAAGGGATTATAGTCAAAAACTTCCCTAACATGGGAAGGGAAATAGTCACCCAAGTCCAGGAAGCACAGAGAGTCCCATATAGGATAAACCCTAGGAAAAACATACCAAGACACATATTAATCAACCTAACAAAAATTAACTTCAAAGAAAAAATATTAAAGGCAGCAAGGGATAAACAAAAAAATAATATACAAAAGAATCCCCATAAGGTTATCAGCTGATTTCTCAGCAGAAATTTTGCAGGCCAGAAGGGAGTGGCAGGTTACATTTAAAGTGATGAAAGAGAAAAACGTACAACCAAGATCACTCAACCCAGCAAGGATCTCATTCAGATTCAACAGAGAAATCAAAAGCTTTTCAGACAAGCAAAAGCTAAGAGAATTCAGCACCACCAAACCAGCTTTACAACAAATGCTAAAGAAACTTCTCTAGGTGGGAAACACAAGAGAAGAAAAAGATGCACAAAAACAAACCCAAAACAATTAAGAAAATGGTAATAGGAACATACATATAGATAATAACCTTGAACGTAAATGGATTAAATGCCCCAACCAAAAGACACAGACTGGCTGAATGGATACAAAAACAAGACTCATATATATATTGGCTACAAGAGACCCACTTCAGACCCAGGGACACATACAGACTGGAAGTGAAGGGATGGAAAAAGATATTCCATGCAAATGGAAATCAAAAGAAAGATGGAGTAGCAATACTCGTATCAGATAAAATAGACTTTAAAATAAAGACTGTTAAAAGAGATAAGAAGGGACACTACATAATAATCAAAGGATCAATCCAAGAAGAAGATATAACAATTAAAAATTTTTATGCACCCAACATAGGAGCACCTCAATACATAAGACAAATGCTAACAACCATGAAAGGAAAAATTGGCAATAACTCAATACTAGTAGGGGACTTTAACATCCCACTTACACCAATGGACAGATCATCCAAACATAAAACTAAACAAGGAAACACAAGCTTTAAATGACACAACAGACCAGATAGAATTAATTGATATTTATAAAACATTCCACCCAAAAGTGGCAGAATACACTTTCTTATCAAGTGCACATGGATACTTCTCCAGGATAGATCACATCTTGGGCCACAAATCAAGCCTCGGAAAATTTAAGAAAACTGAAATCATATCAAGCATCTTTTCTGACCACAAGGCTATGAGATTGGAAATCAATTACAGGAAAAAAAAAACTGTAAAAAACACAAATAAATGGAGGCTAAACAATGTGCTACTAAATGACCAAGAGATCACTGAAGAAATCAAAGAAGAAATTAAAAAATACAGAGAAACAAATGACAACAAAAACATTATGACCCAAAACCTATGGGATGCAGCAAAAGCAGTTCTAAGAGGGAAGTTTATAGCATTTCAATCTCACCTCAAGAAACAAAAAAATCTCAAATAAAAAATCTAACCCTACACTTCAAACAACTAGAGAAAGAAGAATAAAGACAACCCAAAGGTAGTAGAAGGAAAGAAATCATAAAGATCAGAGCAAAAATAAATGAAGTAGCAATGAAGAAAACAATAGCAAAGATCAATAAAACTAAAACCTGGTTCTTTGAGAAGATAAACAAAATTGATAAACCCTTAGCCAGACTCAACAAAAAAAAAAAAAGGGAGAGGACGAAAACCAATAAAATTAGAAATGAAAAAGGCAAAATCACAACTGACACTGCAGAAATACAAATGATTATAGGAGACTACTACAAACAACTATATGCCAATAAAATGGACAGCCACGAAGAAATGGACACTTCTTGGAAAGGTACAATTTTCCAAGACTGAAGTAGGAATAATTAGAAAGTATAAATAGACCTATCATAAGTAATGTAATTGAAACTGTAAATCGCAACCTTCCAACAAACAAAAGTCCAGGACCAGATGGCTTCACAGTTGAATTCTATGAAACATTTAGAGAAGACCTAACACCCATCCTTCTCAAACTCTTTCAAAAAACTGCAGTGGGAGAAACACTCCCAAATTCATTCTACGAAGGCATCATCACCCTGATACCAAAATCAGAAAAACAAATCACAAAAAAAGAAAAGTATAGACCAATATCACTGATGAACATAGATGCAGAAATCCTGAACAAAATACTAGCAAACAGAATCCAACAGCACATTAAAAGGATCATACACCATGATCAAGTGGGATTTACTCCAGGGATGCAAGTATTCTTCATTATACGCAAATCAATCAATGTGACACACCACATTAACACAGTAAGGAATAAAAACCAGGTGATTATCTCAATAGATGCAGAAAAAGCTTTTGACAAAATTCAACACACGTTTATGATAAAAACTCTCCAGAAAATGGCCATCGAGGGCACCTACATCAACATAATAAAGGCCATTTATGATAAACCCACAGCAAGCATCATACTCAATGGTGAAAAACTGAAAGTATTTCCACTAAAATCAGGAACAAGACAAGGATGTCCACTCTTGCCACTCTTATTCAACATAGTTTTGCAAGTCCTAGCCACAGCAATCAGAGAAGAAAAATAAATAAAAGGAATCCAAATTGGAAAAGAAGAAGTAAAGCTATCACTGTTGGCAGATGACATGATACTATACATAGCAAATCCTAAAGATGCCACCAGAAAACTACTAGAACTAATCAGTGAATTTGGTAAGGGTGCAGGATACAAAATTAATGCACAGAAATCTCTGGCATTCCTATACACCAACAACAAAAAATAAGAAAGAGAAATTAAGGAAACACTCCCATTTACCACTGCAACAAAAAGAATAAAATACCTAGGAATAAATCTGCCTAAGGAAGCGAAAGACTTGTACTCAGAAAACTATAAAACACTGATGAAAGAAATCAAAGATGACATAAACAGATGGAGAAATATACCTTGTTCTTGGATTGGAAGAATCAATATTGTGAAAATGACTACACTACCCAAAGCAATCTAAAGACTCAATGCAATCTCTATCAAACTACCAATGGCATTTGTCACAGAATTAGAACAAAAAATTTAACACTTTGTATGGAAACACAAAAGACCCTGAATAGCCAAAGCAATCTTGAGAAAGAAACACAGAGTTGGAGGAATCAGCTCCCTGACTTCAAACTATACCACAAAGCTACAGTAATCAAGACAGTATGGTACTGGCACAAAAACAGAAACATAGATCAATGGTACAGGATAGAATGCCCAGAGATAAACCCATGGACATATGGGCACCTAATTTAAAACAAAGGAGGCAAGAACATACAATGGAGAAAAGACAGCCTCTTCAATAAGTAGTGCTGGGAAAACTGGACAGCTACATGTAAAAGAATGAAATTAGAACACTCCCCAACACCATACACAAAAAGAAACTCAAAATGGATTGAAGACTTGAATGTAAGACCAGACACTATAAAACTCTTAGAGGAAAACATAGGAAAAACACCCTTTGACATAAACCACAGCAAAATCTTTTTTGAACCACCTCCTAGAGTAATGGAAATAAAAACAAAAACAAACAAATGGGACTTAGTTAAACTTAAAACCTTTTGTATAGCAAAGGAAACCATAAACAAGACGAAAAGACAACCCTCAGAATGGGAGAAAATATTTGCAAATGAAACAACAGACAAAGGATTAATCTCCAAAATATACAAACAGCTCATGGAACTCAATATCAAAAAAACAAACAATCCAGTTAAAAAATGGGTGGAAGACCTAAATAGACATTTCACCAAGGAAGACATACAGATGGCCAGAGGCACATGAAAAGATGCTCAACATCACTATTAGAGAAATGCAAATCGAAACTATAGTGAGGTACCATCTCATGCTGGTCAGAATGGCCATTATCAAAAAATCTACAAACAGTAAATGCTGGAAAGGGTATGGTGAGAAGGGAACCCTCCTGTGCTGTTGGGAATGTAAACTGATACAACCACTATGGAAAACAGTATGGAGGTTCCTTAAAAAACTAAAAATAGAACTACCATATGACCCAGCAATCCCACTACTGGGCATATACCCTGAGAAAACCATAACTCAAAAAGAGACATGTACCACAATGTTCATTGCAGCACTATTTACAATAGCCAGGACATGGAACCAACCTAAATGTCCATAGACAGATGAATGGAAAAAGAAGATATGGCACATATATACAATGGAATATTACTCAGCCATAAAAAGAAATGAAATTGCGTTATTTGTAGTGAGGTGGATGGACCTAGAGTCTGCCATACAGAGTGACGTAAATCAGAAAGAGAAAAACAAATACTGTATGCTAACAAATATATATGGAATCTAAAGAAAAAGAAAATTGTACTGATGAACCTAGTTGCAGGGCAGGAATAAAGATGTAGACATAGAGAATGGACTTGAGGACATGGGGTGGGAGGGGAAGCTGGGGTGAAGTGAGAGTAGCATTGACATATATACACTACCGAATGTAAAACAGTTATCTAGTGGGAAGCAACAGCACAGGACAGGGAAATCAGTTCAGTGCTTTGTGATGACCTCGAGATGTGGGATAAGGAGGATGGGAGGGTGACTCAAGAGGGAGGGGATTTGGGGACATATGTATGCATATGGCTGATTCACTTTGGTGTACAACAGAAACTAACACAGCATTGTGAAACAATTATACTCCAGTAAAGATCTATTAAAAAATAAAATAAAAAATAAATGTAATTGGGAATCACTGTATTGTACATCTATAACATAGAACATTGTACATCAACTATATTTCAATTAAAAAATAAATTTAAAAATATGCATGAAAAGGATACACAATGAAACATCAAAAGTATCTTGAATGTAGTTACTTTGCCTGGATGTTGCCCAACTTATATGTTTTCCCACGTGGAATATAACATAAACTAACAGTATTGTGAAGCAACTATACTCCAATAAATATCTATTAAAAAATTTTAAAAAGGCAGTTGAGGGACTTCCCTGGCAATCCAGTGGTTTGGACTCCGTGCTTCCACTGTGGGGGCACGGGTTTGATCCCTGATCGGGGAGCTAGGATCCCACAACCTGCACAGCACAGCCAAAAATTAAAAATAAATAAATAAAAGAATTAATGACTGAAAGAATGTGAACATGTACTTACAAAACAACAGTAGTTGGGCTAGGAGAACTGGTAACAATTTAAACAGTAAATCTGCCATAAGGTAGTCACAGAATCTTTATTTCCTCACTGAAGAACATAGATAAGTGTCTGATGCACAGTCCTGAGTTGTTTTACAGATACTAACACCACCACCAGATGGAAGAAGTTAACTGCATGATAACCATGAGAACATAGTCCCCGGACTGGCTGGAACCTGAGGATTGATAATGTTAATAACCCCTGTGACACACCCTGTTACATCACCATAAACCAATCACAGAACTATGCATAAGCTGATCAGGCACCTGGAGACTTCTCTCCTTCACCTTGCCTTTAAAAGCTCTTCCTTGAAACCCACTGGGGAGTTCCATCTTTTGAGCACTAGCTGCCCATACACCTTGCTTGGCCCTTGAAATAAATGATGCACTTTCCTTCACCACAACCCACTGTCAGTAGATTGGATTTACTGTGCGAGGGCAAGTGGACCCAAGTTTGGTTCAGTAACAATAAGATCCTACAGGTTCTCCCATACCGTGTAAAATTAGGAGATAAAGAAAAGTAGCACAAATAGCTCAATTCCTGTTCTAGAGACTGAGTTACCTGGAACTCTCCTGATTCTTGAAAGTTTCATTTCAATTCTGTAGTTACCATAGTACATTGATAATAAATTCCTTCTCATATCAAGTTGAACTGAATGCCTGCCAAACACGGCTTAGATGGTTCTAATTAATTTAAGTTCAATGTCATTTAAGTGTTTTAAAACTTAAATAGCATGTCACACTTTATGTGAAGTACTTACTAATTATTCTTTCCAGTGGTGGACCAACAGTGGGGCAGGGAGAGTGGTTTCTCTAAGCTGTGGGAAAAAAAGAAAATGCATTGTCTATGGGAAATTTGTAAGCAGTGATAAAATCAATTCAATGTTGGCCTGTTTTATTTTTCAAAAACTCATTTTGTATTGGTAATCTTATTAATATCACTGATTAAACATTCTTCCTGAAAAAAATCATTTGTTGGTTAAGACAACTGCTATAGTTAATACTGATTGAAAACATATAATTGAGCTTCTAATTAGTGAATTTATGTTACTTATAGTTTAGTAAAAAATTGTAGTGCATGCAAATGTTAATTTGGAGAACTCCCAACAATACATTGAGCCCTAGACACAGCACAGCTTTGCCACATGAATCCCCATGGAGAGTTAGTTCATAATATTCAGAATCATTTGAGCTCACTCAGGGTACAGTTCACAACTCTAAGCCTTGTGGTGCTCCATATTCCATTTCAATGTTTAGATATAAACAACAATAACAGTGACTGTAAATACAAAGAAACAGAACTCTCATTACTTCCATGAAATCACTGTGCATAGCATTCTTTGAACCGGTAGAGTGCACTTTTTGGCAGTGTTTATCATTTTGTATTTATGTACTTTCTTCAAAAAATACATTAATGTATTAAAAATCCTTTCTCTTTCCCATTTCTTATACTATATGATTACTTTCAATTATGTATATACGTTTCTTAATTTATGTATTAATTTTATTTTTACTCACATGATTATTAATATAAAATAAAATGTCCCATGCCTTCCTTTATGGCCATTGTTATTATTTGTCTTTTTTCATGATTCTTAATGAAGAAGCTGGTTAAAAATGATCTACTAACAAAAGTGTCAAATATGCCCTGCTCCTTCTTCCCTAAGAAAGTCAAGCTATGGGGTAGAGATAAGACAAAAACATACACACACACACACACACACACACACACACACACACACACACCCCTAAGTAAGATAAAAATATGTGGGTTAGCTGTGAAAAGTATGTTTCAATATTTTTATTCTTAAATTTATCTTTCTGAGTCAGTAAAATTCTAATATCTCAACATTTTATATCTAACTACTATTTCCAAAATGGCATGAGTATTTGTTTTCATTTCTATTTTCTTTATTTCTATTTTCTGTAAGTTGTTTCTACAAACGCTTTTAAAAAAGGAAAAATGGCCACCAGCACCCGTCTGGTTTTGAGAGGCAAGACCTTATCACTGACAGCTAATCAATAAAAACAAATGAAAAGTAATAACATCAGACTTGAGAAGTAAGGTTTTTATTCCCAGCCTGAAGTGAGGGTTCACCAATATGCTAAAATCAATCAATCTTTCCCTCAGACTGAACCTAAATCCTAATCGTTAAATCTTTAAAAGTACCATATGCAGAGCATTCTGCTGCTTGCACTCAGAGCACAAAATAAAACAGACTGTCACTGCCATTCTCCCCCTTCAGCTCTTATAACCAAGACAGATCACCGTGCAGGATAAACCTGACCCTGAGAGTAGAGGGAGCAAGGCATCCACACAGCTTTTCTTGCTAAGCAGATTATAAGCAACCTCCTTGCACCCACTGTGATGAAAGTCACTCTGAGGTTTCTGAGAAGCAGGCAGTAAGCTGACTAAATGCAAAGTTGGATAGTGATCAAATACACTGGAAATAATGGCCAAAGGGCTGGAGGTGGACTTGCATATGCATCATAATCTATCACTAATAAGACATGAAGCAGAGTGCATGCCTTTGCTGGAAATTGTTTACTTCATCATATGAGAGACACAAAAATCATAAAAGCTTCACAATGATGTTTGGAAATTTTCTTGTACATGCAACTTGCATATATTTGATTCTTCAAAAAAATGTTAAGAAACCATTATTCTCCGCATGCACCTTAATTCTGCTTAATCATGAGTCTGCCCTGAACCTTGCCCTTTAGCACTCTCACAGAGTTGTCCTAATCATCCAACACAGTTAGAGTATCAATGCACTTAAAGAAGTCAGAGTATGCAGTATAAAATAGGATATTTGGCAAAACTAATAAGACACATATTCTCATAAAAGCTCCAAAACAATCTTATTTATTTTATTCACTAATTCCTTCTTACATATAATAGAATACATGTTTACTTACTTACCTTCACATGATCAGATTTCAATGACTAAAAGAATTATTTTTTTTACGTAATTTCTCACAGGACAAGTGAAATATATCATTTAGCAAATAGAATATTTTCCAATGACAGTTATGTCAAAAATTATTTCTCTGCAGAATGGGTAAAAAATAACTTGGTTGTCTACAGTTCTATTCATTTTAGTATAGTCTGTTAATGGGTTAAGTTATTCAGCTTTCATTTTATCTTCTTCTGGCATTTTTTCCCTCCACCTCTGAGAAAAATACCAAAACTCTGATTTCCATTCTAGAGAGCAAGAAAAGAGAAAAACACCTTATTTCAGAGAAAAGTGATTGCACCTGCAGCAATGTTCCTGACAACAAACAGCATGAACAGTCCGCCTCTCTCTCCTTTCCAAGGCCTCCATATTCACTGTCCTGAATTTAGCTGTCTTAATTCTATTATGTTCTTCATAATTTGGCCATAGGATGGATTCAGAGGATCACAGGTTATTGGATCTAGGTAGGCCTGGACAGACTATCTGATTTTATGCCCTATTATTCCACTGAGGCACCTGAGGCCCAGAGAGGGTAAGAACTTTAGGCAGGGTCATAAAAATTTACTGTTTATAGTTACCTGCAATCAAACAGACCTAAGTTTACCATCTAGATGCTTTTAGCTCAATCTGTCTTCTATTTTTCTATATCTTATCTATCTATCATCATCATGTATCTACATAATAGTGTGTTTGTAATGACCAAGTACTTGCATTTACCCATTGACTTGACTTAATTCAATGGTAGCCAGGCTTTTCTTCCCTCTATAGGCTCACTCTTCAGCTTAAGCAAGCACAAAGAAGAATAGCAGTCTCCCTTAAACCTCATTCGAAGAACTGACTGACTGCAGAAGAGAATATATTCCTGTTAAACACTTCTATCATGCCATCTCCTCACTTCCATCTGCTTGCCCCACTCCGTCACAGAGTGCTTGCTAGCCCTGCTTACACTTCCCTATAAAAGAAAAGTCTTTTTTCTGACTAATTTTGAGGCATTTCTAGATCTAGTGTTCCAAGTATTCTCCCTATTGCAATAGTCTTTTTGGATAAAGTCTCAAAAGAGACTCCTCTCAAACGAGGAGTTTCTACTCACCAGTTACCAATTTCTAACTTCATTCCTTTCCATACTCCTGTAGGATGAGTTTCACACTTTCAGTTTACAAAAACTGCCCTCTTCAAGCTCACAAGTCTGTTCTAATAGCCTATTCTCAATTCTCAACCTGCCTGTACTCTTACAATGCAATTGTACTGCAACTGCACCTTTTATATAACACATATCTTGGCTTTTGTGAGAATAATATTTCTACTTTTCCCTCATGACTATATCTAACAGTGTAATATACAGGACCTTCAGTCCTTCATTTCCTTGTCTCTTCTGTTGATACTTTTCCTATTTGGTCACAATTGATCGAAGTTTCTTTCACAGATTCTTATTCTTGAGAAATCATTGTTTTTTTTAATCTGGAGCTTCCTTTCACAAAAGGTTTACTTTTTATGATCTTCTGAGATATTTAAATTATAACTTTCTATCTTCATAGGTAAATATATAACCCGCATGTTGACACTTATTCCAAAGTTTTGACCATGTAAGTCAAAATGATGATATTTCCGTAGAAATAAATGAACATATGCAAGCTGCTGCTGATGAGCTAAGGTAATCCACAGTAAGAGAACTTTCGAATAGCTTCTGAAAGCTCTTATAATTTTTACAAGGTGTGGTATCTCTCCACAAAATTTTCTATATTGAACTATGTATTTTGTAATTTCTTTGACATTCTTAAGTAGTAGTGACTCTGTGGCAAGTTCCCTAATTTAGACACGGATTTATTCCAATATGGCTTGTAAATAATATCCTCATTGGAGCTACTCCACCAGATGAAAATAAATCTGTGAAATAATACATTTTTTCCTTCAGAAACTGTGTGGATTTTGAAATTTAAATGTCAGCAGGTTGTGACCACTTCCAAACCAACACACATATTAGCAAGGCAACAACCACGTGCTTTTTGTTTTGTTTGCAGAATTGTTTCTCAAATATAGATCCACTAATCACTTGTATCAGGCTTACACATCGGGTATGTGTGTGTGTATTTTAAATACAAATCCTTGGGCTCCACACAGAACAGCTCAATTATAATTTCCTGGATGGGGGCTTGAGTCTTTTTTTTAATAGGCTGTCCTGGTGATACCTCTTATGTACCTTAGAGTATGATAATCACTGACATTGAAAAATGAATGAATTTAACTCATATTTAACCATATCTAAAGGGTGTTAGGAGAGAACACAATCAGTGAGAAAGCATACTCAGCTCTCCATTTAGCCCAGTAAGGCACATCAGCTGTAGGTCTTCCAAGCTTTAAAATCCTCCACTGTCACCGGTCTCAAATCTGCTAGCACCTATAACAGTAATGACCCCAGAAGACACTGCCATGGTTGTGACTGCTGGGTGGGGTGGCAGAGACAGCAACAGACTGCAGGGCCCTGCTCACAGGTTGGGAAGTGGGCGTGCTTCAGGTTTCAGTCCTTTCAGCAGAAGCAATGGTTCTAACCTTGCAGCTGTTTCACTCATTACCACCTGAAGTCCTAGCCAGTCTTTCTGGACAGCATCCCCATGACCTGAGATGAATCATACCTCCCAACATCTCTTTTGAAAATGAAATGCAAATTATTCTCTATTCAAAAGATATAAAATTTTGCATATGACATCTTCAAATCCAATGGGTAAGCTTCAGTGGTCTATATATCCTTTGAAATTGTCTGTACAATATTGTCAGTTCCTATGAAATTTTGCATTTCAGATAAAGAACTGTATCTGGTATACTTTTTTCAGTCTCTTAAGAATTAAAATGTTTTTCTTATTTCCTAATTGGGCCAATAATTTTACATGTCTTAGCCTAAGTTTACTCATTTGAAAATGATGTTTAGCTAACCTCAGTCTTCAAAATTTATTAATTCAATTTATTGTTGTATCCCAACTCCTAATATATAACAAAGTGGTATATTAATATTGTCTAATTTGTATTGGGTTAATCAAATGGAAGACTAAGCACATGCTCTAGGCAGCAGCAAAACAGGCTCCAAAATGATTTTGGAATTAATTGGATATTAAATATATTTTTAAAAGAAGCCACTATAGGAAACAAACTATTACTAGGGTCTTTTATTTTTCTTACATAATTAAACATTTTTGTCATTGAATTATAAATGGCTGCAAGAGTCTCCACATATTTTTATATCTGGGGCACCTAAATGCCTAATCATATATATGCTAATTTCTTATGAGTAGACTTTTACTTAGTCATTTATTCTTTGATTATATCAGTAATAATTGATTATATAAACCTAACAATTAGTATTGGCATTTAATTTACAACAGATGCTCTAGCCATGACCTAAGGTAATATACTGTCATTCTGTACACAAAACATTCATATTCAATTGTTTTTCGTAAGTTAGCAGACCTGCTATTCTATTTTTGAATATATGGTCATTACTGCATAATACTGAATCTGTATAAAGCTGGTGAAATGTTATCAGTTAAAATGACACAGGTTCTCTAATTATAAAATGGGCATAACTGATTGCTAAAATTTTACATATATTTATAGAAATAATGAATAACCATAGGGGTTGAATTTAGGTAATTGTTAATGATTAAATCATCATTTAAAATCAAGTAAAAAGGTAACTGAGATAATGCTATTTTAGTCATAGAAATCATAGATAAAACCTTTATGGTAAGCTAAGACAAAGAAAGGAAGGCAAAATATTAAAGCCAGGTGAAATATATGAAATATGGAAACTCCATATTATTGAAAGGGATATTCTGTATGCATAAATCATTTTAATCCAGTATGTTAAAACAGGTTTTGAAGTAAGACTTCCAAGGTTACATCAATAAGAATTTAATAGCAAAATAAAATGAGTATCATAGAATATTACTCTACTATTTTTACAATACAAAGTAGCCATTTTTTCCAATTTTATTGATTGATATTTCAATTCTTTATGATCGTTCAACTGAAGTCACTGGAAAATGATAATATACTTTGCACCCTATGTGTGAAACACCCAAAATGAGACATTAGATCGTGCCACTCCTTCCAAAGTAAAAATATAACATGATTCACACGTGAAGAGTGCTACTGACTAGACTTCAATGTTTATTTTTGTTACATTTATAATCTTTTGCAAGGAGGTGATGAATTTGTTACCAATTATATATACATACCTCACCTTTTCCTTGTAGTAACCACCAACATAAATTTGTGAAAGGGATTATCATTATAAGGGTACAATCTACAGTAATAATTTCCCCTCTGTACAAAGTTAACTGAAACCCACATGGGGTGACTTTTCTAAATGAGTTTGATTAGTATCCAATAAAATAAGAAAAATAATTTTAGCTAAGGCTTTTCAGAACTTAACCATGATGGGTGAATAATGGCTGCAAGCAGATGTCTAAAGCAAAGATGACACAGTTAACATGTATATACAAGGTGCTAATGAAATGAGGCAATAATGTAAATGAAATATAAAGAAAATGAAAGTTTAATGCTAATATCTGGCATAATGTGATCTTAGTAAGCATTTTCAAATAATAAAAAGAGGGTCTTATTATTTTCAGAATTGGCAAAAAATAAGATGTTGTGGTCTGTGATAAATCTTTGTACACTGATATACACAGCAGAAAAGTGAAAAAATTAAAATGAATAATTGATAAATTAGGCAGTTAGCAATTATATTTTTTTCATAAAAATAAAATGTGCGAAACACATAAAATATAAAATCAGTAAAACACATAAAATATAAAATCAGTAAAATCAATACAAGTTCATTCACTGTACCCTCTCCCATTCAATGTACATTTCTACTTTCATTTATCTTCCCCTCTCTCTCTCTCATCAAACATCTTAAAAATCAGTTTATATTTAAGATCTTTAATTTCTTCTTTCCTATTCACTTTTCAATTACTGCAAAATTTTTCATGGCGCTCTCCTCTTCCTTTTAATATCCTTTATTCATAATTCCACATCTGTATTTCCCATTTCAACACTGATGTTTCCAAATCTACAGCTTCATCTCAGAACTCACTATTGAGTATCTGACCTACATTTCCAGTTTAGAGTACTATTAATACAAAAAATTTAACCTAATCTGAATATAAGTGAACAGCCTAATCACCATTTCCCCTTTATCTATATTTTATAGTTTACCATTTCTCGAGTCATTATTAGAGGTCATAATACTATTCTCTCTTCTCCTCTTCCCACATTCCATTAGTCATAAGGTGTGAATTTCTCTTTTAAATACCTATGCTTCTGTTTTTTCATTCATTCCATTAATCTTGTTTTAATTCCTAACTTCTCTAGGATTTCCTATCTTTTGGATTTCACAAAAATTCAATCTATGCTATGAGGCTGATGTTTTTTAAAGACATAATGACCATATTCCTCCCTTAATATTCTTCATCAGTCTACAATGTCATCATGAGCCTTTGGGATAAAACTATTTATTGTTAGTCTCTATTTGCACAGTGAGTAAAATGTAATAGTTGATTGGAAATCCTTTTTTTTTTTTCAGTATTATTGTAATCTCATTGATACTCACAGTTCAGTTAAATCTGGGGAAAATTAGAACCTATATACAAAAGCTCAGGTGGTAATAGGACAGGCATTGGCAGTAATGGTAAGAATTTTGCAATGGCAGGAACATTTGAACTGTGGACACTTTACTGCAAAAGGCTCAGAGGGAGAAAAACACTGGTAGATATGTGTCATGCCAAATGTGGGGCAGTATAAATTAGGGTAGAACAAATGGTAGTCTATCTTGTTGTCTGGGTAGTTATGTGTGTAATTAATGATTTTACTCCCACCCTCATCACCAGTAATTCACTTTTTCATTTGCTCAGTAAGTACTTTTACAGATGTCTGTTATTCTTGGGCACCATTCTAAGCATGGAAATCCACGAGGAAGACATTTGAGTCAAGAGTAGAGGATTTAATGGAGTCGGATCATAGAGATATGGGAATAGGGTGAGGTGGAGAAGATCATTCTAGCTATTAAGGGTAGAAAAGGCTTTTCAGAGCAGTGTCCACTGTGCACAATGAGCAGAGAGACAAGTGTGACTGGAGTAAAAGGGAAGTCGAAATAATTTGCTGAGCTTTTTATTTGTTGGATTAAAACCTTAGAAGACTGGCCCTCAAGTTGCAAGACCCAGGAATCTGGAGTTAAATGTTTCTTCTTTCAGGTCCTATGTCCTCGGATATAATTGGAGATGACCTCAATAATCAATCACTATGATCTTAAAAGAAGAGTGCCAGAAGGACCCCTGAACACAAACCCTCAATATGAGAATTATAATGGAGGGGTTTATCTTGGTGAGCTGGAGGATTTTTTTGTTTGAATCCTCCAACATATAAATCTTCCAAGTCTCTGTGCATCATGTCATTTATAATTTAGTCTTTTTTAAAAAATTACTTCCCAGAATTGCTCTTCTTCCTTTGAGAATTCTACCAGTAACTCAAGATAGGATATTCTCAGTCATATTTTACTCCTCTCATGTATAACTGTTAAAACATCGTATCTTATTGATTTCAACAGTAACATGTAAAAAGGAAGAACACTCCATATTGTATCTATTCCTTTAGCTCTAACCTTTGTGCTCTGTTGCCTGTGCTCAGTCATGCTCGCTCTGCACTTTGGAAAAGAATGTTGCCTATCACCTGAAAGATACATGATAGCCCATTCTCAATACCCTGCCTCCCAGCCTTGACCTTTTAAGGTATAACACTTTTCGATTCATATAAAGATTTTTAAAAAAATGCAGAACAGAGAATAACATATGTCTTGTTGGAGGTTTATAGGAACATCTTCACCAGACCTATGTAGACAGCTGCAAGAACAAAGGATTATCACATCCCCTCCAGGGATCTGGCCTGAACCAGGAAGTCTGCAACAACCAGCCACACCACCTCCCTTTTTAATATAAAAGAATTCTAACTCAGGTAAAATGATTCTTTGGACACTAGTTCACCATCTTCTCAGTCTGCTGGCTTTCCAGATAAAGTTGTTATTCCTTGCCTCAACACCTTGTGTCTTGATTTTATTGGCCTGTTGTGCGGGAAGCAGTACGAGTTTGGACTCACTAACAATACTCATTCTAACATATACATTTTAAATATAATGCTTAATTTTATGAATAGGTAAGGGCACATATAATTAAGCTCCATGATCACATATTAAATAATAATTTTGGTGACCAAAATATAAACAGCATACCATTCACTGTTTTCTAAGTAGCACTTCCTGCTCTACACACAGGCTAATACTCCAAGGCACTTCAGCAAACATATCTGTGTTTCACAAAGGATTGACCTTTTGTATAATTGGATAAGTTTTCACAATATGCTGTGAAAGCTCTTAACACTCAAAATATGTAACACATTGCCTCTTCTAAGTGTCTGAAATTCAACCATAAATATTTTGCCTAAATGAGGTCTTATATGAGATGTCAATATACAGTGACTTATCAGATTTTCCCCTTATAATCAGCATTGCACATGGGGTGGAAATTTTGATAAAAGAGATGAGTGAATAATCATATTTTGAGGGCACTGCCTCAGGTGGGCAGACCTCAGAGGGTAACTGGGTGTTATATATTAAGCAGCCAGTATATTAGAGGAAAACTCAGGACCTAAGTGGTGGCTTAAGTGACAGGAGAGGAGAACAAGGTTTTAAGTAAGTTTTATTTAAAATTATTATTTTTGCAGAATATGTATTAAAGCAAGTGTTCCTTGAATGCTTTTTTTCCATTTAGTAAAGTGATTTCCATCAGTAAGATAATATGACTTTGAAGAGTAAGGTGGTTTTATATGGAGGTTTTAAGGGAAGAATGTTGATTTGGAGGGGCATGAAAACATATCTATGGGTTATCAAGTTTATCATCTTACATTTACCAAGGTGGCTCTAGGGATGGGGACACGAAGACAGCTATGAGGGAATTCAGTGGAACTCTCTGAAGACTAGGATTAATGTCTACCTCCAGTGAAGCAGAGAATGGAATGGTGATGAGACAAGTTTTTATATGAATATTTCAGCATGCCACATAAAGTAATACTACAGACGATGTTCCTACAATTTGTCTTTCTTTGCCTCGTTTACTGTAAGCTTTGTGACCTGCACTTTAAATTATTTGCCCTCCTTGGAGATTTATGCTTAAGTTAAAATTTTGCTTAGTTATATGGTATAACATTGATTTAAAAATCCTTGTATTTCAAATTTTCTCCTTTGAGCACTTCTTATTACAGTATATTTTAAAAATGACTATGCTGGCTCTGCACAGTACTGTTTTGTTCTAACATGGTTTTTGTACATGATTTCAAATTGAAGTCATTTAAAAAATTGATTCTACTTCCCAGTGACAGCTCATGTAATTAAAAATAAAGTTTCTGTGATACATAGAGGACTGACATTGTAAAATACCACTTTAGTCATCAGGTCTTATTTATTAATACCTGTTTTTTATTTAATAGTCAGCTGTGACAACAACTTCAACACTAATGCCAACAAGAAATAATTGTGTACTTTATTGACACTGCCATGAGTTTGTGTGTGTGTTGTGTGTGCGTGTGTATATCTTATGAATGTACATATTTGTGGAGGTCATTTTGTACAAATTTTACTTGGGAAGATTCTGTCTTAGTACGAGTAGGCAGCTTCAAACTTTCCACACTTCATAAATAATTCATACACTTACATCTTGTCCATTTCTGTTTTGTTTATTTAGCACTGTGATGTGATGATGAGCATTATTGAAAGGACAGAGGTTCTTTGTCACAAGGGAGACAAGTTCTGGAATAAATGGTTGTAATCGTAATTTTGAGTTTCTCCAAAAGTAGAGATGATTTGAAATGACTTCATTGTCAAGAAAGTGATTATCATGAGTACTAAGTTCCATTTGTGACTGGACTTAACATTACAGAAAGGTTATGATCATATTAGCATGTTTTTCATTTTTATTCCTAATCAATCTTGTTTTGGTAGTCTTTTGTGCTAATAATTGTCAAGATAAGTCACAGTGATGAAAAAAGGACTGGATGACATAAACTAATTGTTTAACACTAAATACGTTGATCTCCTTTAGAATGACATTATTTTATTTTTCAGATGCACAATATCCCCTAGAATGTTAAACAATGTCTCAATGAATGACTATGATTTAGAGTAAGACCAAAATCATTGTCTATGTTTAGCAATGAAACATCATCAGAAACAAGCCTTTTTTTTACCTTTAAAGAATACAGATGAAACTACTTTATAGTACTTTAGGATACAGAATGAAAGTAAGCACTATCAATTAATGTATTTAAACATTATTATACCATAAAAGAAGGACAAGACCAGTGAAGAGGAAGAATAGTGTAATAAAGCCTAATGACATATACAGTTATCAAATTGGTCTTTGAAAGATGTAACACAAGATTTAGCTTACATACTGCCTCACCACCCTTTAGAGCTGGTACTAGTTGTAAACTGCCTTCAGCCATTTTTTGTAATAATTGTCATGTTATTTTAATAATAAAAATGGCCTTAGATTATTAGAAATTGATGAGAACTGCTATGGTCTGAATGTGTTCCCCCTAAATCCATATACTGAAGTCCTAATGCCCAATGTGATGGTACTGGAGGTGGGGCCCTTGGGAGGTACTTAGTCTGCGACTCAGAAGAGGGCCCTTATCCAACCATACTAGTACCCTGATCTTCGACTTCCAGCCTCTAGAACTGTGAAAAATAAATTTGTTTTTTATAACCTAACCCAGTCTGTGGTATTTTGTTACAGCAGCATGAATGGACTAAGGAACTTTGTTTCTTCTCACTACGTCTCTAACAGTTTACATGGTACAACATAATAAAGTTTCTAACAGAATCCTACTGCCAATAAAAATAGGTAGCAGGCATCATGGAAGCAGACATACAACCGGTAAGGTACCCACTTTATTTCTTTTGATGCCCTCTGATAAGAAACGCTTTGTAAAAGTGTCAATCTGAGTAGAATATAGCCATGTTCTTACAGTAAGATGAGACTCATTATAGTCTGGACTTCTCAACTATAATGGATGCAGTTTGCTCTTTTGACAAAAAATTATCTGTAATGTGACTTTCACTATTATAATATTAAAATTCATTGCTAATGTAATAGGAAAGAACAAATCTGACTCCATATTGGATCCATTTCTTTTACCTTAACCTTTGTCTTCTATTGCTTTTGCTACGTTAATCACTAAAGCAATGGTGCCTACAGCTTAAAGTATACATAATGGCCCATGTCTGGGAACCCTGTGTCCCATGCCTGAGTGTTAAGCTAAAATACCTTTGTTTAGCTCACAGGATATATCTTGACCAGCCACCTGTGAATGGCTACAGGAAATAAGAAATTAACATCCCCTCCAGAGTCTGGCCAGAACCAGGAAATATTTGGAACAACTTATAGCCATTTTTCTTTACCTGCTCACCTCCCCATCTCTGATCTATTAAAGAAACTAGCAACCAAACCTGGGCAAGATAGTTCTTCAGGACTCTAGTACACCATCCTCTTGGTCTACTGGCTTTTTGAATAGAGTCACTATTCCTTCCCCCAAAAACTCTTCTCTCATTTATTGACCTGTTGTGTGATGAGCAGTACAAGCTTGGCTTCTGTAACACTAATATAAATTTCCTATACACTTTATTTAAAAAAAATAAAATGAAGATTTTGTCATGATGTAAGGGAGAGATAAAAGAAACACAACTTATAGCATAATTATGCCTAAATTCTCAGGTATGACTAAACTGATACACATGATAGACAGATGCATACACCAATTTATAAGTTAAATAGTTTGTTTTAAAAAGTCCTTTTGTACAAGATGTATAAGAAAATTTAAAAGCAGAGGTACAAGTGGACATTAGAGTAAAAGTAGTTATTGGGAAAAGTAACAAAGCACATGATTTAATTGTATATGATAAGAAAAAAGAAGAGCATAAATTACGTCATGATAACATGTTATAAAAAAAATGAGAAATCAAGTTGAAGGAGAAACATGAACTATGCTATTCCTGCAGATGACTTGGAACTTGTAAGTGCAGTGACAAAATAATTATTGATATTATGATGTAGGATGGTAAAATGATGAATTAGCACAGAAAACCTATCTTCTGTTTTGAAATCCCATAGTCTACTGAGAAATATATCCAGCCTCCAGTGGTTAAAAAAGACCTTGGAGGCCATATTGTTTGATAAATGATAAAGAATAGAGGATTAACTGGGAAAAGAAGCATTGGGTGAAATGCTATGATTGTCTGTATGGAGAACTCTGGGGGAGAACATCACAGTAAGATTGGAAAAAAGCAGACAATGTGAAAAAACATAAAAAGAGTCAATATGCAATTTTTACATTAATATTTTACCATTGTGCTACAAATGTTTAAATTTGCAGATATAACAAAAATGAGAAGTATTTTGAAAATTACCTTTACTAATGAGATTAAATAATATTGTTGCACTGCATGTCTTTCCAAATTTAAAATTTCCTGTTCAAAGGAGTCTCAAAAATCTTCTTAGTCTTATTTGAGTATAAAACCTTTTGCAATTAGATTAAATTTGCATTCACCTCAAAGTCACTTTTTACTCCAGTTTTTTCTATAAAGCGTGCCAAAACATTCTATACCATGTTTTTATATCATAAAGGTACAGAAAGCTTAAAATTAACAAAGCATAATTTTAATAGCATCCAAATAAGAACAATGTAGTTGTAAATCAGTGTATGTAAGTATATCCTTTTATAATGCAGTAGAACTGGAAATTTTTTTTTTTGGGAACTTAACAAACTAACCAGGATTTAATTTAGTGATGACAAAGTACAGAGGAAGTCTGGTGACAAAGGACCCTGCATCTTCCTAATATTGATATACATATGTATATGTATGTGTACGTATATACACCACTTGATGCCATATATATGTATATGAACATGTGCATAACCCTAAAATATATGTAATGTATTTTAATATCTGTGTGTATCTGTATATATGTATACAGATGTATGGCTTCAAGTGGTCCAACCTGCAAATATACCCACTGTTTACCCTTATCTATAAAGATGTAAATGCCAGATCAATGCTGTGTGTTTCTATAGCACATAAGCCAACACTTTCTCATCTCTTTGCTCCTTCTATTGATACTCTGCCTCTGCCTTCAACAAAGAGAGAAATAAGGAATATGTGCATCATTCAATGCACTTAACTTGAGATTAATTAAAGACAATGTTGTTTTAGGCTTAGTCACGTTCACGATCTATGTATGAGTTTAACTTGGAGAGAGGGGGAGCTGGTAGTTCCAGTGGGGAGTGCCCTTGCCAAAGACATGGTGCTGGAGACCTACGGGAATCTGGTCTCTGGGAGTATGTGCTACTCTCCTTTGTACTCACACTCTGGCCCACAGACCACCTTTCCAGTCTCAGTTGTGGGATGCCAGGGAGCCTCTGTAGTACTCGATGTCATCCTTGAGATTTGAGGGTTAAAGACTTGTAATCTCTTTGCTCACAGGTATGTTACACATTTCACAATTAAATGGTCTAAACTAAATTGTAAATGGGCAACTTCCTTCACCTCCCTCACAGCAGTGTCAGGGCTGTGGGCCCTGTAGTCTGACTTCCTGTTCATACTTCCTGACCTTGTTCTTACCTGCTGGAAGATTTTTTTTAAATTCCTGGCCATTCTCCTCCTTCCCTTTATTTTGGATATCCATGTGTTAAAGTATGTGTTTTTATTCTGAAGTTCTAACATTTGGGACCTCGCTGATCCTGCAGAGACTGCTCCTCCTAGAGCTAGCTAATTCCTCCAGATACTTTTCCCCATTGGGTGTGCCTTTCAATGCAAACCAGCCATTCCAGAGCCCAGACCCCTCAACTACTGACTTTATCAAGTTCTCATACTTCAAGACCCTTCTCTAGATACCAGGCAACTAAGGACAGCCCCTGCACTCTGAACTGCACTGAAATTATCCAAACTAGCTAATCTTAAACCTACTTAGCCTGCTTGCTTCACCTGGCCCGCTCCTCCCCATGAAACTTACAATACAGTCTTTGCCTACCCTTCCCACCTCCATCCTTTTGCCTCTGACTCGACTCTACTCCATGTGGCCCTGTGGAGCATGGCGTGCCCTCATCCTACAGAACCGTAACTATCTCTTCAACGGCAATCATCTGATCTGTTGGCCTCATATCAGGATACTGAATCCTACATTTTAAAACAATACCTGAAAGTGTTAATGAGATGATAAATATTAAGAATTTAACAAAGCAAATCAGCCATTTCCAGAAATCAGGGTATCAGTGCACCCAGACAGATGCAATCTTTAAGTTGGAACGACCTGGAGAGTCATGGACAGAGAAAGAACAATGCCAAGGAAGGGCTGTCCAGGTGAACAAGTAGAAAGCAGGTATTTCAGGGGCCAAGGTGTGAGTAAGATCCCACTTACCTCCCCTGGTGGGAAACTGGAAGTTTCTTGAAGATTAATGTTGTTTTTAAATAATGTGTCTATGAAAACCATGGTCATTCCCTTCACCTTAATATGATTGATCCCTATTTTCCTTGAAGTTTCAGAAGACCTGATTAAGCACTTTGCATATATCTGGAAAATGTTACATTATTTTTAATATTTAAATTTAAATTACATTTAGATATTTAATTATTGTTGGTTGAATAAGTGTTATAATAACACTTCATAGTGAATAAAATGTTTCTTAAAATTTACTTGAGTTAACTGTTTTAGTCCTTTGTGTAGAAAAACCTATTAAAAGTCTTCTGAACTGATTATGAAATTCTCAGTTATTCAAAGGAATGCTCTTAATGTTATTAATACCATAGATAACATTCCTTGATTTGTGAAGTCTCTCACTGAGATTCTTGGTTACAATGTGTCATATATGAAGAGGGCAATGTAATGCCAAAACACCTGATGCTATTTTTTTTATGTTGGCTCAATCTATGGTTCTGACCAATCCAAATGGTGGGTCTTTCTCTGCACAAAAAAGTAGCTGAAAAGACATTTTTTTACATGCTTCTGAAACATATTTTACTGTTTTAAATATTAAAAACAATGTTTCCGCTGAGACTTTTTACTCTTATAGACATTACAAATTCTGGCAGTAAAGCTTCAATTTTCAAGCAAGATGCTTTCATCAACTGGTAATGAAAATCTGCTTGACTAGATCTTATTATACAGTTGACACATATTTGACACAGAGTTGACACACAGCTGACACTATATGACACCCATTTGAAATATTTCACTCTCTTGTACATTCTTCTCTAAACACTGTCAATGCTTAATGGAATAAAATTATTTCATTAGATTATCTTCCATAATTATACTTGTTCATCTGAAAAAGTATTTTTTAAATATTATGGGATTTCCACTCTTGTTTTTCATATTCTCTATTATTCTGAAGAAAAGTAACCTTCATCCTCCAGATGGTAGAAGTATCTTATGCCTTTCCCAACTTTTTAAGCATATTTCCTTGCAAAATGTTTAATCTTGATTTTCCCTCTAATTAAAAAAAAGAAATGCAGGCATGTTTGTAACTATGCATTTGTTAGTAGAATTATAAAACCTATTTGGAAGTATCAGTTGAAATATTATTCATACATTTTTTCCTTAGACGGCATTTGTAAAATGAAAACTAAATGGTTTTTTTCCTATGTACATGTTTTGAATCACATGAATGTTGCAACTATAAGTAAAGACTGATATAAGTGTTTTGTACTGGCAATAATACAGGCATCTCTGCCACTGGAGAAGTGGCATCTCTGCCACTGGAGAAGTGATTTTCCCTATTAGTGAGCAAATCCTGGTATGTAACAAAATTACAGCTTTCCTTCGACTTACATATTTGTTTTCCTTTAAAAAAATTATTGTTTATTAAAATTTTACAAAAAAAATACTGTTAATATATGAGAAAATTGTTTCTAGGCACAGATAAATATAAAGGGCATTTCTCTTAGATTAATGTATGGATGTATATTTAAAAGCTGTCCAAGAAATGAAAAAGTTCTCATTTTTCAGGGATACCTAAAAAAATTCAGAGACTTGTGATTCTGGTCAAGATAGAATAATAGGAACCAGCTTTAACTTTCAGAAGTAATTTAAAAAATGATTAAAATATATTTTAAAATGTCATTCAGATACTGCATATCAAGTAGCCCAGTGCTATTTCTGTGAGAGGGGAAATGAATGAGACAAATCTTATGAAAACCCAATGAAAGTTGTGAGGTTCCAGGAAGGGAGGGGAAATATGGTGAACTCCCTGAGTTGAAGAGATGGAGTTGAGTCACGGGAGGACATGAGTTTTAGAGTTTGCAAGTCAACGTACTGAAAAACAGAGAGTCAGAGGAAGGGAGGGATAGAGGGAGAGGAAAAGAGAGAGAGAGAGAAAGAGAGAGGAAGAAAGGGAGGGAGGGAGGCAGGTTGAGAGAGAGGGAGCCAGATATAGAAAGCAGCAGTGTCCCTGGAGAATTCAATCATGAAGAATCAGCATACTTACATAACAAAACTGAGCCTGGGAAATGAACCACATGAAATAAGCAGAGGGAATAACTCCTGGAGCTCAGGCAAAGCCAGGAACACTTTCTACTTCAACCAGCCATACTGGAAAACGTCATCATTCAAGAGAATCCAGGATGGTTTTTCCTCAGTAGTGGTGCAAAATTAGCCCTACACTAACAGTTGTTTTGGTTCCACCTAACAAAACTTAAAAGCAAGACCCAGATGGATCCCAGATGGATCAACTTTTTTCCAAGAATAACAAATCATACCCCAGAACAAAGTGAAATTCACAATGTCTGGTACCCAATAAAAAGTTATTATATGTGTATAGAAGCAGAAAAATATGAACTATAATTAAGAAAATATCAATCAATAGAAACAAATTGAGAAATGACAAAAATGATAGAATAAGCAGGTAAGGACATAAAAAGATTATTAAATGTATTTTATATGTTCAAGATGGCAGAGGAAGGATTGAACATGTTAGCTAGACACATGGAAAATACAGACATAAACCAAATCAAACTTCTATAGATGAGAAATATAATATCTGAGATGAAAAATTCACTGGGTGGGAATAACAGCAGATTAGAAACTGCAGAAGAAAAAATTAGATACTTTAAGATATAACTATAGATACTTTCTGAAATCGAAAACGGAGACAAAACAGTGAAATCAAAAAAGAAAGTAGCTGTGAGCTGTGGGACAACTTTAAACAGCCTAACATAAATGAAGTCCTGGAAAGGGGTGGCACAGGAAAATATTTGAGAAAGTAACACTCATATATTTCCTGAAATTAATGAAAAGTATAAATTCACAGATCCAAGATACTTGACCATTCCCAAATATTAGACCCTGAATAAAATTAAAAGGCAAATCTTAATCAAGTTCCTTAAAATCAATGATAAAGAGAATATCTGTAAAGCAGTAAATGGAAATAAACACATTACATGCAGAGGAACAAAAATAAGAATGACAACATAGTTTATGTTATAAATAATGCAAGCCAGAAAAGAGGAGAACAGCATTTTAAAATTACTTAAACACAAAATAGCTGTTGACCTCGAATCATATTAACAACAACAATAAACCTCTTTCTAAAACAAGGGTGAAATAAATATGTTAGACATAAAAAAGCTGAAAGAATTCATGACCAGCAAATTTGTCCTGTTGTAAATGTTAAAGGAGGTCTTTCAGGCAAAAGAAAAATGATACCAGGTATGAATCAGTATCTACACAAAAAAACTAAGAGCACTGGAAATGGTAAAAATATGAGTAAATTTAATTTTCTGTTATCTTTTAAAGTCTTTAAAAATAATTGACTGTTTAAAACCAAAACAGTTAAGTGTATTATGGAGTTTATAATACATGTAGAAGTAAAATGAATGACAAAAATTGCACAAAAACCAGGAGAGGTATAAAGGAACTATAATATTGTAAAGTTCTTAAACTATACATGAAATGGCACAGTATCTCTTGAAGATATATGCTATTAACTCTAAAGTAACCACAGAAACACAAAACAAAGAGTTATAGTTAATATGCTAGCACGACATTAATAATACTTAATACTGAAGAAGACAGAAGTGGAAAATGAAGGGAACTAAGATCATATGCAACAAATTTAAAATAAATATCATGATATGACAGATGATATATGATAGATTTAATGCCAAATATTAGAAACAATGATCACATTAAATGCAGATATTCTAAACAACCTAATTAAGAGGCAGGTGTTGTTAACTGAATTAAAAAAATCAAACTGTATGATGCCTAAAAGAAAACTAATTTTAAAATGTAAAAAAATAAGTACATTAAAATAAAAATATTTTCAATATTAATAATCAAAAGAAAACTTGAAAAGCTATATTAACATCAAACAAAATTGATTTTACAGCAACAAATATTACCAATCATAAAGAAGTCTATTTCATGGTGATAGGAATCAGTTTGTATTTGCACTATCTTAAGGGCATATATTTGGCCTCTGTATTTGCATTTTATAAACTGATCAATTGAATTTCCTCCTAATCCTGGCCTTTCCTAAGGAACTACCATGCTTAAGAAACAAATAGTATATCAAAGAAAAACCAAGTACATGGTTAGATTGTAATTTTTGCACCATATGCTCTGGGTTGAAATGATTGATTATCATTTGTCCTTGCGTTGCCATTAGCATATACTTGACATTCAGTAAAGAACAAAAAATTTAAAACCTCAGTCACCTTGCTAATACTCTGAAAACGTGCAAGCACTTTTTAAAAAATAAGGAGCATGCAGTCAGCTTTATTGCAATGGCAGTATCCTTTGCATCCTTTTATTTTTAATCTTACTCACACACTCAAGGTTATGGCCCATTGTATCAGGTTTGTAAAGGGAATGATGATGGATGTGAAGAAACTTATCCTGACTTTCTGAATAATACTTTTAGAAGCTGTCTCGCAGAGATGTTTAATTATGTAAGAGTGTGTGTAGGCGTGTGTGTGTTATGTCTATCAAAATGGCCAATACGTTTTCACTAATCTTCCCTGTCCCTTATTAAAATAAACCATTTATTCACAGAGATGTAAACAATATTCCAATACAGTTTTCTAATGCTTGTGCAATTTATTTGAGCATAGGAGAATAAACACTACTTTGCATAGAATAACATTGTTGGACTGACACATTTAAGAAATTTGACTTCTAATATTGGCTTTACTATAATTTTGGGATGTCCTTGATTTTCTCTAGGTCATCAGAACTTTCCTGGCTCTGCCACTAAAGCAGTTACTCTTGGGATCACGGTCCACACCTATGGGGATTCCCTAGCAAGCTCTCCAAGGGTGTGGCATGGTCTCAGCTTGAGCAAACTAAGATATATATCATTGCTTTCCCCAAATAGATGCTTCCCACATCTAAATCCTTTCTCCTCTCTATATGCAATACTATGTCCCAAAAGATAAAACAAAATTTTAAAATGATTTTCTTAATAAAATATGTGCATGAGAGGTTTGTCTCACTAACTTTTGATTTGGAGAGCTTTTATATTAATCCCTCAGTCAAAAAGAAGCAAGAAGAATTCTACAATTGGTATAATGATGAGTGAACATCTGATAGGAGAGACTTGGAAAATGAATGCCTGTGAATTAAGCACATGGGAATCCATTTTTGTCATAAAAGTTATATATGCAAGATAGAATTACTTGTACTATATATAAAAGTTTGTTTTACATTTGTTTTCATTTTTTCTCCTTAGTAACTTTTGCTCAGTAAAAGTCTTAATTTTCATGAAGCAAAATGTATATATTTTCCCTCTATACTTTTTAGTGTCCTTTCTACAAAATCTTTACCTCCCCAAAATATTCTTCTGTTTTCTTATGGAAGCTTCATAATTTTAGTTCTTCTATTTAAGTTCGTAACTCAATATTAAAATAATATCTGTTGGGCTTCCCTGGTGGCGCAGTGGTTGAGAGTCTGCCTGCCGATGCAGGGGGCACGGGTTCGTGCCCCGGTCCGGGAGGACCCCACGTGCTGTGGAGCGGCTGGGCCCATGAGCCATGGCCATTGAGCCTGCGCGTCCGGAGCCTGTGCTCCGCAACAGGAGAGGCCACAGCAGTGAGAGGCCCACGTACCGCAAAAAAAAAAAAAAAAAAAAAAAAAGTATCTGTTCATGTTGTGACATGGAGTATCAAAGATCATTTCTCCTTTATGAATACTATCAATGTGCTACAACACCATTTGTTAAAGACTTTCATTTTCTCATATAATTGTCTTTTCCTTTGACCATAGATGTGTGGATTTACTTCTGAACCCTCTCTTCTGATGGAACAGAAAGACTTGTTTATCATTTAATTTGTAATAACAAAAAGCTGAAAATAATCCAAAAGTCCATTAGAAAGAAAAGGGATATGTGCAAAAATCATACAATGGAAAACTATTCAACTAACACCAAGAAATAAACTATTAACATATGCACAATATGGATGCATCTCAAAAGCAATGTGTTGACAAAATAGTCTAAACACTAAAGAATGCAGAGATGGTGATACGATTTATATAAAATGAAGTAGAGGTAAAACTAATCTGTAGTTTTGAAACAGAATACTAGTTGACTATGAGGGTTGAGTATTGAGTAACAGGGGCATTAAGATCTCTATCTTGATTGGGGTATTGGTTACACAGGTACATAAGTTTTTCAAAATGCACCAAATTTTACACGAAACATTTGTCAAAACATTGATAAAGGAAACTGAAGATGATTCAAAGAAATGGTAAGATATCGCATGCTCTTGGATTGAAATAATTAATATTGTTAAAATGACCAGAAATTTACAGATTTATTAAAATCTCTATCAAATTACCCATGGCATTTTTCACAGAACTAGAAAAAATAATCCTAAAATTTGTATGGAAACACAAAAGATGCAGAATTGTCAAAGCAATCCTGAGTAAAAAGAACAAAGCTGGAAGCATAACACTCCCAGACTTCAGACAATACTACAGAGCTACAGTAATCAAAACAACATGATATTGGGACAAAGACAGACATATGTATCAACAGAACAGAGTAGAGAGCCCAGAAATAAACCCACACCCTTACAGTCAATTAATCTTCGACAAAAGAGGCAGGAATACACAATGGAGAAAAGACAATCTCTTCAGCAAGTGGTGTTGGGAAAGCTGGACAGCTGCATGTAAGTAAATGAATTTAAAATACTCCCTCACAATCTACACAAAAATAAACTCAAAAATGGTTTAAAGATTTAACTATAAGACATGACACCGTAAAACTCCCAGAAGAGAACATAGGCAAAACATTCTCTGACATAAATTGCAGCAATATTTTCTTAGATAAGTCTCCCAAGGCAGAAGAAATACAAGTAAAAATAAACTAATGGGACCTAATTAAACTTACAAGCTTTTGCACAGCAAAGCAAACCATAAACAAAATGAAAAGACAACCTACAAACTGGGAGAAAATATTTGCAAACCATGCAACTGACAAGGGCTTATTTTTCCAGATATATGAACAGCTCATAGTACTCAATATCAAAAAAAACAAACAACCCAATCAAAAATTGGAAGACCTAAATAGACATTTCTCCAAAGAAGACATACAGATGGCCAACAGGCACATGAAAAGATGCTCATCATAACTAATTATTAGAGAAATACAAATCAAAACTACAATAAGGTTTCACCTCACACCAGTCAGAATGGCCATCATTAAAAAGTCTACAAATAATAAATGCTGGAGAGTGTGTGGAAAAAAGGGAACACTCTACTGTTGGTGGGAATGTAAATTGCTGCAGGCACTGTGGAAAACAGTATGGAGGTTCCTTAAAAAACTAAAAATAGAGTTAACCTATGATCCAGCAGTCCCACTCCTGGGCATATATCCAGTAAAGATAAAAACTAACTTGGAAAGATACATACACTCCAATATTCATAACAGAGCTATTTATAATAGGCAAGACATGAAAGCAGCCTAAGTGTCCATCAACAGATGAATGGATAAAGAAGATGTGATGGAATATTATCTATAAAAAAGGATGAAATATTGCCATTTTCAGCAACATGCATGGACCTATAGATTATCATACCAAGTGAAGTTAAGTCAGACAGAGAAAGAAAAATATTATATGATATGACTTATATACGGATCTAAAAAAATACAAATAAACTTATTTATAAAACAGAAAGAGACTCACAGACATAGAAAACAAGCTTAGGGTTACCAAAGGGGAAGGTGGGGGGAGGGGATAAATTAGGAGTAGGGGATTAACAGATACACACTACTATATATAAAATAGATAAACAACAAGGATTTGCTGTATAGCACAGGGAACTATAGTCAATATCTTGTAATAACCTATAATAGAAAAGAATCTGAAAAAGAATACATATCTATCTATATATGCATAACTGAATCATTTTGAGGTACAGCTGAAACACAATATTGTAAATCATCTATAGCTTAATAAAAAGAAAATTTATATATATATATATATCAGGAAATAAATTAAATAAAAATTACATTATTTGAAATGCCTAGGAAAAAAAGTGTATGTCTACAAACAGATAACCCCATGTTATGCCTTTCATATACCAGAAAAGCAATACTAACATCTCTGATAGAATCTATATCTCTCATCCAAGAATTTCTATTTCTTGGTTATGAACTATTACTTAGAGGTAATTAAATAATTAGTGAAAATATGATGTTATATTATAAAACAATATGATATGAGATAGTTTATAAGATTTCACAAACAGTATGTATATAATAAGTTAAAAAGGAAATTGAAAGCAGATTATAAGTAAATAAAGTAAAACCAAAGTTGAGAATATGTCATGTGTCATATATATGACAAACATATGTGATACTATGTCACAAATATACATGTCATTAATCAGAAGCAGTTGATAGATTATGGTAAAAATCTGTCTCTGAATTTTCTACTAGTCACCACAAAAAAGAAACACAGTCAGCTATAAGATTCACAAAGAAAATAAATATGGTTTGAAGTAAGACAAGCATTTTTTTTCTTGCTTTGAAACAGGACATTGAGTTTTTCAATGTGTTTTACCAAGTAATAAAATGGGCAATATCATCAATCTCATCCCTAAAAAGTTTTAGAAAATATATTCAACTCTTTCAACTATTCTTCTAGGTTCAACTATTTCTTTTCTTCTGATTTTGCCAATTAAAATGACATAATGTCAAAGTGTAATAGAGTGAAATTTATCCTTTGAATGAACAAAATATACAGTCTGAAGCAGTAAATCTATAACCCTCCCTAATGATGACTGTAATTTAGAAGGATGAGAGATTGGTGCTTTTAAAGCAGTATTGAACATTTTTTCCTTCCCAACTTAACATATAGTAAAAATTGAAGAACCCTGTTAAGACTGCATTATCTGCAATGAGCCCAGATGCTAATTTAGTCTAGGTCTGTATGGTTCAATATTCAGTGAATTGCATGATCACTGAATTAAAAAAAAAAAAAAAACAACCAGAACTCCTTTTTTTTGGTGAAAATGTGTATTTTTTTTTTTTTTTTTGCGGTATGCGGGCCTCTCACTGTTGTGGCCTCTCCCATTGCGGAGCACAAGCTCCGGACGCGCAGGCTCAGCGTCCATGGCTCACGGGCCCAGCCGCTCCGCGGCATGTGGGATCTTCCGAGACCCGGGCACGAACCCGTGTCCCCTGCATCGGCAGGCGGACTCTCAACCACTGCGCCACCAGGGAAGCCCCCTAAAATGAGTACTTTTAAGGAAACAGAATTTTCATTTCTAACCTATATCAAGATTATTAAGTTGTATCATCATTGGAGATATATTTTTCTACATACAGCCTCCAGAACATTGATTTCTTAGGGGCAAACTGCCGAAAACCTGACTCACAAACAGCTTCACTAGTGTCACCATAAAACTATACCATAAAACATGACACATACTAGTCAGTGTCACCATAAAACATAAAAAGATATGTTAATCTTTTAAATAAGAATATTGACAATATACAAAGAAGCATGTTTCCATGCTTCTGATAGATTAAATTATGAGACGCTTATCTAGAATTTATTTAAAAAAATACAACTATAACAACTTAATTTTTTATCTATAATGCATAAACTTCGTGTTCAAAAATATCTTCAAGTATTCCATAAATTACACTCTTTAAAATTTGTAAATAAATTTTCTTATTAATAAAACATTTGGGTACCCAAGATAAAATGTAAACAGTGTTATATTTAACATTTAACTGATTAAAATATGTGGGTAAGATGAAAAAATACAAGATGAGAACACAAAAATGTTCAAGTATATATCATGAATTGTTCCAATTTCCTCCCTAAATGTCAAGTACTAACTGTATATTTTACATGGAACAAACACTGGAGGGTGCTTGCTAATATACTTCTGAAATGGCATTTTCTTAGTATGACCTTTCCTTCTAACAATAACTTACATTTTAATTAAATTGGACCATTTTCATTACATGCCAAATATCTCAGTGCCATACATTATCATCGTCCTTTGTCAGCACTGATAGTTAAAGGTCATGGGCTTAAATAATTATTGAGATTAACAGAATTGGTAATTTATGAGAAAATGGCACATAGATGGTAGTTTTTCTTTCAGAAAAGTGAAACTTTCTAATATTTGAATAGGTTTGAAAGAAAGAATATAAGAATGAAATGACTCAGATGGTCATTAAAAAAAAAAAAAACTCAAAATTTGAAAGTGTCTATGGGCTTCTAAATTTATATTATCTCTCCATATTTTCAGCTTAATATCTCATTTTTAAAATAAAGCCGTAAACATACAAGCTGAAGTAAGTTCTAAAAAATCCTATTGTTTTGAGAAATATCATGAAAAAGAAAGTGAAAACATGATTAATGATTATTTTCATCATACAATAATTCACAATTATAAAAAAAATAATCAGAACAAAGTTAAGTGTAAAAATTACCATCAACAAATGCCTTGAATGCCCTGGGTTTTTTTGGTTTTAATTAAATATCATTTTTAAAACTATTCATATGAAGTATCATCGGATAAAATGGCAAACTGTGAAAAAGACAAAAAAAATGACTCCTTGTAATAATGCAGCTGTTATTCTAGTATTTTATTTTAACATCCAAAAAGTTAAGAAATAAATAACTTCACATTGTCAGTAAAGTACAAAATTAAGATAAACCTATACCACTTGTAACTTCTTTTATTTAACTCTGTATAATTTTATGGATATATTTATTCTTACATAGTTATATTAACCTTTTAAAAATTAAAAGTATTAATATTGTATAGTCAAAAATCATTCTATTACTTCCGCACCCCCTTCTTTATCTAATCCCTTCTTCCTGTAGAGGTAACTGTTGTTACTACTCTCTTTTGTACCTTCTCAAAGTTTTTTTTTTATGTATATAAGAGCAAATAAAAGGTTCTTTTTGAAAAAAATAGAAATAATGATGTGCAATGCAATGTGTTCTGCACTTTGCTTTTTCAACTAAATACATGTTGTAGTGTATTTTAAAAGAAAATTAAGAGTTTTCTTATCTATTTACTGCTTCATAGTTTTTGTTTCATGGATAGATTTATCATAACATATTTATTCAGTCTTCTATAAATAATCATTTTGACCTTTAAAAAATATAAATACAAGTAATGCTGGAATGATTAATCTTGTAGATAGTTATCTTTCACCACAGGAGATCATTTAAATCAGTAAGAAAGAACAAATAATAAAATAAATAAATAATGTATACCAATAAATAGTTAACATAAAAGGAAATATAAATGGCCTAGCAACATTTGAAAGATGCTCAAGTTCACTCATACTAAGAGAAATTCAAATTGAAACCACACGAAGATACGACTATTTGCCTACAATATTGGTGAAAATTCACGTTTGATAACAAACATGGAAAGTAAAGATGTAAGAAAACAGATTGGGAAAATAAGTGCTTGCACATGTTAATGGTGGGGTATAGAGTGAAACAACCACTGTGAAGAGCCATATAATTTTGTCCAAGTACTACATATGCATATATAATTTTATTCAATTGAATAAAATTACAAATGCATTTACCTTTTGATCCGGATTCCCACTTTTGGAGTTCTTTCACACTGGTGTAAGTGGGGGCGAATACACTAGTTTAGCTCTTACGGGTTTGTTTTAACCAGAGGTTTGGAAGAATGCAAATGTCCCTCAAGCAAGGGATTGTTTAAATCGTGGTATAGTTTATTTAATGGAATATTATCCAGCTAAGTCAAAGAACGAGGGAACAAAATTAGATGATATGCAAGATATATATTATTAAGTGAAACAAGCAAGGTGTGCAATTTTATATATTTTGTGGAAAAATAGGGGTATCAATACATATACTCGCTTATATTGTATAATGTTTTTTGCAAATGGTCTCAAATTCTTCAATAATCCTTCATCAAGAGATGAGATACATGTATTCCTCCTCTGAACTTGGTTAAAATTGTGACTCAATTGTTAACAATAGAATGTGTCAGAAGTGATGCTATGTTACCAAGAGCCAGCTTCATGGACATGCAACCTGTCAGTCACACAGAACTCTATGCATATAAGGGTCTCATGTTCAGTTTAACACTCTACCTTCATAGTCTTGAAATTCTTAAAAATTACTGAACAATCTGGGTCTGCATTTTCATTTTGCACTGGGCTCTGTATATAACTATTGAAGCTGGGTTATAACAGAAAGGCTACTTGTACTTTGTCCACTGAACATTCACGCTTGGAGCCCTGAGATGCTTTGTAAGAATTCCAACAACCTTGAATACACTGTGTGAAATTCAAGCTACATGCAGGGGCCATGTACAGGTGCTCTGATGGACCTTTGAGTCATTTGAGCCAAGGGGCAAAATTTGTGACTCAATGAGTCTTCAGTGATGCCAGAAGCCAGCTGCAGGATTACGAGCCTTTGAGCTGTGTCTGGGTTGAAACTGCTAACACCGTGGAGTATAGACAGAAAATCCTTGCTGTGCCCTGACAGAACTGATCACATATAGATACTATTCAACTTAAAAAATAAATGGCTGTTTCAAGCCACCAGTTCGAGGTAATTTGTTATGCAGAAGTAGTAGCCAGAACATTTTATTTAAGAAACGCTGGAAGGAAACATAAGAACAAAACAAAAATTATTTATAGGGTATTGAAGTGGAATCCAAGAAAGGAGGGACAGGACAGGGATGGGAGGATATTTCACTATGTATCTTATATGTTTGGATCTTTGAACCAAGTGGTTGTATTTTTCTTCAGCAAATGAATAGAAATATGAAGAAAAAATGAAAAAAAATTAAGCTATTATTTTAGGATGTGTGGGTTGAAGAGAAAATATTTTTGCATTAATGAAGGGGTGGAATTTCTGAATATATTTTGCTGAACACTTGGGATCCTTGGCTTAGAGAAAGCCTTGGGGAGTTAATTTATAACTCTATAGATAGTTCTAGAAATCCAGAGAAATTTACCTAACTAGAGAGGAGTTTTTTTTATATTTCTGGGGAAAATGATGCTCAGGACTTTGGAAACATATCTAGTTTGTAAAAGCCAGTGACACTAGGGTTTATCTGACTTGAAGAGGTATATTTAATTTCAAAAGGTTATGGTGAGAACCCAGAAATATTTCTACACTTTCTTCATGAAGCAAAGATTATTCTCCTTTTTTTATCTCCTCTGTTTAAGAAAATATTATCTATTTTTCCCTACCCCTCACTTACAGATTTTCATGTTACTCACACAGGGTATTTTTCCATCTGTTTTCACTGCATTACCCCACTGGTAAGGACTAGAGCAAGAGGGGACCTAGCATTTATCACTTACTACGAGGTAATATAAAATATGTCTCTGATTCAGAATACCTCACATGCACACTGAGGATAAAGTTAATAAACATTAATATTTAAAACCAACAGGATATATGTACATTTGATAAAAGTATATAAAAATTACACATCAAAAAACAAATATTAGAGTAGAAGGTATTTCAAGGAGAGAAGCTGGTCTGATTTAAGGTGGGAGCACAGAAGTAGATTCAGTAGTATTAGCACAGATTTGTTCTTGAGTGTTAGTATGATGGATGTTCTTTTTATTGTTTTATTTCATAATGTGCATATGTCTCATTATTTATATATAAAATTAAAGTGTATATATATATTGTTTTTCTTCCAGTTTTATTGAGATATAATTGGCATACAGTACTGTATAACTTTAAGGTGTATAGCATAGTGATTTGATTTATATATATCATGAAACAATTACCACAATAAGTTTAGTGAATATCTATTATCTCATATAGATAAAAAAATAAAAGAAAAAGAAAAAAGTTTCCTTGTGATGAGAAAAAAAACTTAAAAACAACGTATACATTCCAGAGTCAAGAATATGATCTGACATGCACCCCCATGTTCATAGCAGTACTATTTACAATAGCCAAGATATGGAAGCAACCTATAGGTCCATTAACAGATGATTGGATAAAGAAGATGTGGTACATATATACAATGGAATACTACTCAGCCATTAAAAAAGAACGAAATAATGCCATTTGCAGCAGCATGAATGGACCTAGAGATTAACATACTAAGTGAAGTAAGTCAGAAAGAGAAAGACAAATATCATATATCACTTATATGTGGAATCTAAAATATGACACAAATTAACTTATCTACGAAACAACTCACAAACATAGAGAACAGACTTGTTGCCAGGAGGGAGGGAGGGGGAGCAGGGATGGATTGGGAGTTTGGGATTAAAAGATGCAAACTATTATATACAGAATGGATAACAACAAGCTCTTACCGCATAGCATAGGGAACTATATTCAATATCCTGTTGCAAACCATAATGGAAAAGAATATATATATATATGTATATATATATATATATTCACTGAATCACTTTGCCATATAGCAGAAATTAACACAACTTTGTAAATCAACTCTACTTCAGTAAAATAAATTTAAAAAAAAGAATATGATCTGGAAGTCCAATTAGGAGGTGACTGCATTTCTCCTGGAAAGAAAACATGGTGTCTTGGACTAGAGATGTAAGGAAAGATAGAGATGGTGAGTCATGTTTAGATTTGAGATATATTCTGAAGATGGTTATAAAAGTATTTAAAGACGGATTGGACGAGCAGTGTGAAAGAAAAGTTTAAGATTACAATATTTCTCACTGAACAACTGGTTTAATAGTTTCCTAGTTCATTGATATAAGCAATACTGATGGAATAGTTCACAGTTTAAGAAAAATTCTATTTATCATAGATCTAATTTTATTAAAAACAAGATAATAACAATGTAACATGACATTTAAAATATAAATTCTCAATTGAACATAAAGGTCTGAATTCATATTGCCGAACTTTTTAGTTCTTCTTTGGAATATAGAGGGTGACTGAACAACATAAATTTTGGTGATTAAATGGATAACTATTTTTACAAACCTATATTTCAGCCAAATATGATATAATTGCTTGTTGGATAAATTTCCAATTTCTTTTAAAATAGCAATGATAGAAATTATAGAGATTCCTTCAACTAAAATTTAGTTGCAAATACATTAATCAATTGTTCAAGTTACAGAAGTTATTGTCTGTTCCGATGAGGTTTGCTTGGAAAGCAAAATACAGACTTAATTTGTACTATTACTTTGTTCTATTTCTCTCTAGCCGCACCACCCCCCGATCCCTGCCCACCCTGGCAAAAACACTTTCTTTTCTTCCTGCTTTTCTGCCTGCCTTCCTCACATTGTTTTCAATGGTTTTTCCTCACACTGTAAGTACAATAAGCAATTAAATATCATCTTCTACACTGTGACACTACCTGTTATAAGGTAATATGAAAACAGTGTAATTAAAACTCTGACAGATGACAGATGATTCATAAAATGACAGAGATGCAGCTAATTAAAAGTCTCTAGATTTCCTAATTTTTCACCTAAAATATATTAAAATATATTTTACTAATCCAGTTAGACCCCACATATTATAAAATTAATAGCAATCAAGGCAAAAATTTATTCAGACATGTGTATTTTCATATATATATATATATACACATAAACACATATACATTATCTGCATTGATATCAGTCATAAAAAATGAGAACTATATGCTGATATATAAACTCAATCTCATGCAGAAAGTCACAGTTTATCTCTTTTCAATTATTAGCAACAAAGAACCCTTTAACGTTCTATATATTAGTCATTGTTCTTAATACAAGCCAAAAACCACTTCACTATTATAAAATTAAGCAGAAATATAATTTGTTAATGAATACCTACAAACTGAGAGAATTAATACCTGTCTGCAAAGTGGTTTTAGGAATAGAAATATTACATGTGAAGTGTGTTAAACATAGAAGACAGTATTAATAGTTAGCATTTATTAGTTGAACTAGAATACTATAGAAATAAATCATGGCTTACAAATGAATTTTATAACATAGTTCTAAAATACAGCATGTTAAAATAATTTCAAAAGGGTTGAATTATCAAGTACAATCCTCCCAATTACATGGACTATAGTCCAGTCAATTTGTAATGTCTTTATCCTTGACCTTGAAGGCAAATGCCATTTTTTATAATTATGATAAAAAGCCATATCATCTCTATTCCTTGAGTAGCTCAAGATTACAGAAAACTTTACTAACATAAACTCTAAAAAATCACTTTTGTGTGTATGTACTAATACATTATAATATTCTTAAATCTACTATAATAAAAATACATCAAGAGACACAGTAACCTGATAACCAGTAGCCATGTCATTTATACATATTTAAGGAAGATAGAATGTGGATGAGTACTGTAACAATTCAGAGTTGAGCACCCTCTTGAGAATTGAATCCAATTTTGTTTTCTTAAGGTTTATGTTTATTATCTTATTAGGAATGCCCTGAGTGATAGCTACAAAAGGTAAAACTTAATAGACAAGTTCAACCTTGAATCAAGGGAATCTAAATGAAGATTACTATCTCCTGCATACTAGATTCCAGAGAATACAGAGAACAAGAGGAATAAACTTCATTTGACACATATCTCTAAACTGTTAGCTTCCGAAATTTACACTAGGTGATTTGTCAGGGTAATCCTTAAGAAAGATTACTACAACAAACATATTGCAGTACTCTGAACTGAATAGGATGTAAGTCTGTGATAGATTGTGGCTACAGACATGCTGTAGGGAGAGAGAATCCTTTCATAAATATTTTAGCCTTAGTACTGCAAAAGCCATCAAGTATATGATTGAGTTAGAAGATGCCTGAAATGCTGTTAACAGGAGAATAGCCTGCATTACAGTCGTATGGGCATCTGTGCCCTAGAACTAATACAGTATTGATCTGGAGAAGTCAAAAATGCAATCAACTCGAGTGATTTCCTATGAAGGTGTTTTCTTTCTTCTGGGAAGTTTCACAATTATTATTCTGTGCAAACCCTACAGAACTGGCATACCTATATTCTAATTTCAGTAGTGCTCTATTCCTAATAAAACTTGTAAATTCACTCAATTCCCATTTCAGATTTGTATACTTTATAAAAACTACTCAACCCACAATAACTCTATTCTTAACATTTATGAAGTAATTACTCTGTGTATCAATCTCATACACATACTATTCTTTCAATTAGATTCAAACTCTTTTGAGAAGTTACTTCATTTTCTTTTTTTTTTGGTACACTTCCTAAACCCTGGTTCTTACCAGATAAAATAACTTGTGGATTATATGTGTGTAAGTATGGCATTTATACATATGAGTTTGTATTTATGTATGTAATATGATATATATCCTACTCTTTATTTATGGTTATTTAGTAACTTTTACGTATATATTCCAAATACATGAATTTTCATACAAGTAAAGAAAATACTATAAAAACTCTACAGAGTCACTTTGAGCTGGTCTGTGTCATTTAATTGTTGTTATCAGTATCAGTTTAAGCTTTCTGATTCTTCATTTCTTCAACTGTAAAATGGTCGTAAGTATAGATATATGACTCATAGATAGATTTATATCTGTATATTTATATAGAGTTACATATTTAGGATAATAGATTTAAAGTTATTAGAAGAATAAGCAAAGTGATGCATATAAGGCACTAAACATAGTCATATTCACACAAGCTCTAAAACATGTTGCCATTACTAGGAAAGGAAAAGATAACTTTTTATAAGTCCAGATTAAATTTCTTAAAATTCAGAATTGAAGTATCTTAATTTAATGAGGTTTAAATGCAACATCAAACTGTCAGACCATAATATATACTACTAATAACAATAGTTTGTTATCTTATATTTAAATTGATACCATTCTTCTCTAGATTAAAAAAATTGTACTTATAAATGGCTTACTTAGCAAAATTAGATATAACTGTTATCCCATTATTACTATTTTTTATTAAACTGACATCAAAAATAACTATTCAATTAAAACTCCTTATATATTTGAAAACATAAGGAGTCACCCTAGAAATTGTATATTGTAAAATCACCAAAAATAAAGATTCACAAGGATACATATCTTTCCATTTGTTAAATGATACCAAAATATTGTTTTCAAAGATTATTTGATGCAAAGAATAAGTATTTGCTTTGCATATATTGTGAGTATTTTATAGATTAAGAAAGCAATTTTCCCTTGACTCCTTCTGTAAAATATTTAGAAAGTTACCAAGAACAAAGAATTTTAAGCAATTTTAAGAATTTATGCTGCTTTGAACCAAAAAGGAAAGATGGACAAAATATATTTAAAGTCAATTTATACAACAGAAAAAAGTGCTTTGGTCTGTATAGTTTTTCCCCAGCCCCCTTTTAAGAAATAAAGACAATATACAATAAATAAGTCATACTTCAAAAGTACCAACAGGAATCCATGTAAAATAAATCTTAGTATGAGCTCTAAGAACCAGTAAGATTGAAAAAATGAATACATAGTTGCAATTATTGATACTTATTTGGACCCTATGAAATATATTGGGATATTTCCAAGCAAATATATATAATGCCTTGAGACATATAAACATAACACTGTACCTATTAAAGGGCACAAATATTGACTATTCATTTTCTATAATATTTATCTAACATTTAATATTAAATGGTAATATTTAGTCAGCTAAAACCAATATGATATCTTATATTCTTTGCTAGTTAGGAAACATTCCTGAAATGTTAGTTCACACAGCCCTGTTTTATTCTTTTATTATGTGCAATGTTAGTTCACACAGCCCTGTTTTATTCTTTTATTATGTGCAATATGAATAAAGGATTTCTAATAGATTCTTTCATTTGGTAAAAAAAGGGGAAATGTGCTGAATATTCTCCAACTGCCTTGTTTTCCTCCCCAGCCAGATTTATTATTTGCTTTTTACTTCTCTGTTATGTGCCCAGAGGGCTAAAACTTGACTAAGTCATACATGTTTCTCCATTGGGGAAGGGGGGTCCAGATAGTGGCCAGTTAGAGTTCAAAATGTACAATCTGAGGCTGGGTATATTTATCATGTCCACCTACAGTTCCATCTAGCCATTCTAGCCCACCTCTCCTCTCTCCTTTTTGGATTACTCCCATACTCCCATAAAGCATACTCTCTTTATCTCCAGAATATTAAAAATAAATAAATAAATCTCTTAATCTCATTTCCAATGCTAGTTACTATCATATATCTTTGACACTTCTGTCAAAAAATTTCTCAAAGAAGTTAATTTGCTATCTATAGTTCCTGTTCATTCATTCTTTCTTAATTCACTCAGTCAGGATTTGATGTCCATGTTCCTAAACCTGGTCATCAGTTCTCAGGTCTTTCCTTACTTGACCTAGCAGCATTTGATACTGCTGCTGTTGATAACTCCCTTTCTACTGCATTTTCTTTACCTGGCTTCCACAGCCTATGTCCTATGTCCCTGGTAAATCCTTTTCATTCTTAATTGCTTGACACTCTTTTCTCAGACTTTTTAATGCTGGAATGTTCCAGGGTACAAGTTCTGGTCCTTTGCTTTTCACTTTCTCTACTTTTACCATTCTAGTAATTTCATCCAGTGTCATGATTTTATTAATATAATCTCTTTATGTATCAATGACTCTCAAACTTGTATATATAATCCAGTTATGTGTCCCAAAGTTTAGGCTCATAAGTACAATTTTCTATTAGATATTCACATTCAAGTGTCAAAACTGAACTCCCAATCTGATCTCCCCAGAAACCTGACCCAGGATTATCTTTCCACAGTTTTGTTAATAGTAACTCCCTCATTTCCACTTGTTCCTCTGTCCACCTTTCCTTCATATCCCACTGAATTCATGAGGAGTTCTTTTGACTTTATCTTCAAAATGTATTTGAAATAAAGCAGATACCATCCTTATCTCCTAATGGGGTTTTACCTTTTTCTCTTACGTTTATGTATTTTATTCTCAACACAGTAGGTAGAGCTACTATGAAGGTTTATCAACTGATACACTTATGGTTTTGTAATTTTCATTATATGTAGTAGGGAGACTATCCCTGTAAATAAATAAAACAAAGTACCTATTATATACTGGTCAGTGATATTTCAGGCAAAGTCAATAATATGTTTGTAGGAATGAATATTTTAATAACTATGTCAGGTCTAGAAACTCTAATGGCACCAAATCCATTAGAGTTTGATGATCCTGGGGCATTTGGTTTCCACCTCTTGCACATAAGAGGAGTTGTTTTTAAAATGATCATAAAAGATGCTTGCCTAGCTGCTGGTTGAACATATGAAGGAACGGGGAAACAGGGATACTTAATTTATTTATTTCTTCTTTGTATAATGCTGATTCATTTTATTACTTATTTAACAAATATTTGTTGAAGCATTACTATCATGTTACATGTACATTGAATAATATTAAAAGAAATATGAAAAATATACTAGTAACTTAGGTTAAAAATAAATATTTTTTATTTCTACTTTATATTTCCAGACTTTCTTAAATTACAATCAAATTCTGTAACAAGTGATGAATTATTCCATTTTCATACCTAATCTTGAGATTATGTGACTTGTCTTAGCATTTAAGGAAAGTCCCTTTAACTATGAACAGAAAGTAAGTGCGCAAGGCTATTTTTTTTTTTGGCCATGCCACGAGGCTTGTGGGATCTTAGTTCCCCAACCAGGGATTGAACCCGGGCCCTCAGCAGTGAAAGCAAGGAGGCCTAACCACGGGACCACCAGGGAATTCCAGTAAGTGTGCAAGGCTTTAGTTGAGACAAAACTGATAAAACTAGGAATCCTGCAACTTGGTCCCTAATCTTCAATTTGAACCCAATTCACTTCAAGAACAACTTTTATACACTATTGAATATGTTGATGATGCAGCTGCTTACACTTAAGATATTTTATTTTAATACTAAAGAATAATCAAGTGAAAGTTAAATGCTCCATTTTATTATATACTATATAAATGCTTTATTTCCAAGTTTAATGCTCAAAATCCTTATGACAAGAGAGTGACCTTGATTCTCCTGTTTTTTCTAAGAAAAACCCAATAAGCCCTTCACTATATAGTTCATTACATTGACATTGCCATTCAGTCAAGTCTCCCTAAGAGCCAAAATGGATAAAAACTTCAAAATTTTATATTTATATCTTGATTCGCTCTGTTTGGATTTATCATGTTGTGACAAATTTATTACCAGAGCTTTGCCCACTCTGAAAATTCTGTTAGTGTTTCATTATAAAATATAAAATATGTCTACAGGATCATACAAATACCCAGTGATTGAATGCAGTCTTTGCTAGGTAAACAGTTTCTATTTTATATCCTTGATTTTATTTTTATGTGGTTTCTGACCTATCCTCTGATAGCTTTTAAGATGGTATCCTATCTCTGTCCTTTCCTAATATTTTCATTATGTGTCACTG
This sequence comes from Orcinus orca, assembly GCF_937001465.1. Lineage (NCBI taxonomy): Eukaryota > Metazoa > Chordata > Mammalia > Artiodactyla > Delphinidae > Orcinus > Orcinus orca. The sequence continues at coordinate 129,890,899 of NC_064562.1, forward strand.
AATACATTTTGACATGGTTTTTAAATTGTCTGTTTATGAGCATCCGATAGTTGGTGTAAATGGGATCACGTTGCTTTGTGTTTTCTCAAGAAGTTAAAATTAGTTCAGCTTTTCTGTTCCATCTTAATGTTACAGTTCAAATACATATTATATTGCATTTAATTAAATTCAGCAAGAATGCCACATACTATATCTTTTCAGCCAGAAAGTACTTAGCACACTGCAGAGATAAATGCGTCACTGAGCAATACAAAAAGCAGTTTAGTATTAGAGAAAAATACAACTTAAGAAAATTAAAGTTACTGACAAGAACAGCAGATGACCTTTATACATTTAAAGGAAAAAAATGCCTAGAACCATTTTATTTAACTTGACCTTGCCATAGGGAGATGAAAATTCCTTGATTGCTATTATCCATCCATCCAAGATAATTTTAAGACTTATTTAAAAATATTTTAGCAAAAAAATCCTCTGACCTCCAGGATTAGAAATTGTGTAGAATGCTTAGCTTGAACTAAAAATAAATACTGTTGATTAGAACTTCCAATTTGGCTATCTGTATAGAATGTTTTGTGATATTTTATAGGTATTCAGTTATAAAGTATTTGGGATATTTGGCGAGGTTCAGCTGGAATGACCCAGCTAGAAAATTCTTTGGTTAGGAACTGCAGATCCCCGAATACAATATTTTGAAGAACTGTACTTTACCATGTTTATTTGATCCAGCCTTAAATTTCAGATAGTGTGCACACAGACTGGTAATGGTAAACATATAATTTAATAGTCAGTGAGATCAATGGAATCAGAAATTTAATCTGTGAAGTGGCAGATAGCTTAATAAATCACACTTTATTATATTTCTAAAACACATCAGTTATATGTTAATTATGAAGCTATGAAAGGAAGTTCACAAACTTTATGAAATTGATGAAAGGTTAAATTAAGAAAGGAAATATTTCTTTAATAGTATAACCAAGCAGGACCCTATGGGGCCTTCCAAGGAGAGACCCCTCCAAGTCTTCCACTTGTCTCTTGTTTGTAGAAAAGCTTTAGTCTCCCAGGCCTCCCCTGAGTCACAGAAGGTTGGCTCAAGAGTTAATGATTGGAAAAATGTGAACATGCAGTAACAAAAAAACATCACCCAGGCCAGGATCTAATTTTGACAGCTTCCCCCCATCCCTTGGAAAACCCACTATGCTGGTTACAACCTTATAGCCTTTGCACTCTAAGTCACCACATCTGCAAATGGCTATAATTTTCCTCATAATTTTAAATGTTAGATAATATATTATCTAACATTTAGAATTATGCACATTTGTATGTTACAAAGGATATTACAAAGGTTTCAATTTAGCAAGGCATACTTCACCAACTTTTCTAAATTACCTTCATATCCCAGCTACTTTCTGCACATCATCGGTTTTGTTGTTGTCGGTGGTGGTGGTTTGTTTGTTTTACTTCATAGTAGCACTTACTGAATTTTATTTATTTGTTTACTTACATTTTGTGCCCCTTCCCTTCCTTCTGGATAGAGACTTTATATGTCTTGTTCACTGCTTTCATGTTCCCAAAACCATGAATAATGCTGAACTTACAATACTAACTTGATACAAATATGAACAAATGAATACAGGGATTCATTAAACATATTACATTACAAAAACTGATGCAATAAAAATGTCATAGATTACCAACTGAAAGTTTTCCAATATTTTTGGACAAAGCTCTATGTTTATTAGCATTTGAAACCTAGTTTTATTTTTGTTTTTTGCGGTACACAGGCCTCTCACTGTTGTGGCCTCTCCCGTCGCGGAGCTCAGGCTCCGGACGCGCAAGCTCAGCGGCCATGGCTCACGGGCCCAGACGCTCCGCAGCATGTGGGATCTTCCCGGACCGGGGCATGAACCCGTGTCCTCTGCATCGGCAGGCGGACTCTCAATCACTGCGCCACCAGGGAAGCCCTGAAACCTAGTTTTTAAGGAATGTTTTTCTTCATTTATAAGTCCTTACAACTATTTTGTTGACCAACATGAATGACTAAAACACATTAAAATGTGTCATTAAGAAAGTGTTGAGAACTGTGCCATTAACTCTGCTCACTTGAATTTTAGCGCTTTCTTTTATTTTTGAGTCTTTATCTTTCATTTGCCAAAGGGCAGATTGAATTACATATGGTTCTAATGTAAAGCAAATATACCTAAATTAGCCCTGCATTTTAAATTATTTACATTAATAAACTAGGTGAATTTGAATGTAGGTAATACTCTTTATAGAAAAAATTGTAAGCATTTAATAAGAAAAACCTTAGAAACAAACTTTTATTGAGTGTGTATGGTAGATCAAGTATGCCTTTAAGTGATTTAACATATATTAATTAATATCAACATATATTAACTGTCAGTCCCTTTGAGCTTCTATAACAAAATACCATAGACTAAGTGGCTAATGAACAAAACAAATTTATTCCTCACAGTTCTGGGAGGCTGGGAAGTCCAAGATCAAAGCACTGGCAGATTCTGTGTCTAAGGAGAGTCCACTTCCTCATGGATAGTACCTTCTAGATGTAACCTCACATGGTGGAAGGAGCAGGGCAGCTCTCAGGGTCTCTTTTATTACAAACATTACTCATTCATGAGGGCTCTGTCTCCATGACCTAATTGCCTCCTAAAGGACCTACCTCCTAATTCCATCACATTGGGAATTAGGTTTTAACATACGAGTTTTGATGGTCAAACATTCAGATCATAGCATTACTAATGCATTAAACATATATTAACTAATACATGTATGATTTTTCAGATATGAACTAATGTTCACAAGAAATCTATAACTAATGTTACTCATTAATCTCTCTCTTACAGATAATGAAACTGCAGCATAGAACAGTCAGATAATTCTCCCACAATTACAAAACCTGTAAATGGAGAATTAGGATCAAATTCAGACATTCTGAAACAAGAGCCCATAGACTTCACTTCTAAGCCGTCAGACACATAAAGACAGAATCAATTTTGTACTTGTCGATTTGTAATACTGAACTTTTATCCTACCATCCTATGTTACTAAGATACATATTTTTTCAATTGCCAAGTATTTCATCAAATTTCTTTTTTTCCATTATCTACTACTCAGAATCTCTACCATAACTCTAGGAACATTTTTGATGCAATACAGATTCCTAAGTAAACTGCATGTGAAATATAAAAATATTGCAAATGTTTTCTCATCTGTATATTTACTGACAGAGTCTAAGGAGAAGAGAATGTGATATTACATTTCTAAAGTAATTTCCGATAACCAATGTAATGTTTGCCAAATTGAAATTTTATTAAATATAAATTTCAAAAGCTAGGTAAAAGTAATCTGTTCCCTCTAATATTATTCTTTGAATTCACCATTTTGCACAGTGAATTTCTGCATCACAACCATACCATGGTGTACTTGGAGTTTCAATCTTCACAAAAATTATATTAGGAAGTAGAGGAGTTGTCAGCAGCAATCCATCAGAGATATCAGGAAAAGCGACTTTAGTATTTAAAATAATTATACTTAGATGCTGAGATCATGCGCCTCAAGGAAAATTTTGGTATGCTTTTTTTTCTTATTTATAATTTATTAAATGTGATTTATCTTCATCCATTTAGAGAATTCCTGCTGCTAGCTTTATGGTAGTATTTTGCATAGATTTTGCTATACGTGACATTCATTTTTGTTACATACTTTATTCATGATTAATATGCAGATGTTTCTCAAAGCAAATTACCATATATATTTGATAAAATGCAACATGTTATTTTTGAAAGTTAAGATACATATTTAAAAGAGGCAGAGTAGTGTCTTCAGAGAGAGCTTTAAGACCCATCATTGTTTAATATATTTGTTGTATTTCTTGTTGTTCAGTTAACTTCACAGGCTGTAACAGTGGCCTTGGTATCTACTAGTCTTAGTACAGCATATAGCTAACAAAAGTTCTGCTTTGTGAACAGAGGTAGGAGTCACAGCAGATACTTTACTGTTCTGGACTAAAATTGGATACCCTCTCCAATTCACATTATCAATACTGTCTTAAATATATTTATGGTTGAATTTAATAAGGACAATAATCAAAATTAATTAATAATCTGGATGTTATGGCAAGTTGTATTTTACAAGCTTTTTTAAAAAAAATTGTAACCTTTTTTTTCCTACTTTCAATTTGTCACAATTACTATATATCTTAATCTCAAACTTTCCCCACTATAACAAATATACTTGGCTTCCAGCAAAGACAACCTTCTAAAGCTGATATCGTATTGAGTATTCTTTTCTCTTTTTTAATTTTTTTTTTTTTTTTTTTTTTGCGCGGTACGCGGGCCTCTCACTGTTGTGGCCTCTCCCATTGCCGGAGCACAGGCTCCGGATGCGCAGGCTCAGTGGCCATGGCTCACGGGCCCAGCCGCTCCGCGGCACATGGGATCCTCCCGGACCGGGGCACAAACCCGTGTCCTCTGCACTGGCAGGTGGACTCTCAACCACTGCGCCACCAGGGAAGCCCTCTTTTTAAATTTTAATGTTAATTTTCTAACATAAATTAATGTTTCATATCTTTTACTATGATTATAATTAACTACTTTATTATAGGTGAGGATTAATTCCATTTCATACCTACATTATGAATATTTTAATTGCAAGTAAATACAACTATATGATTCTCTTAACTTTCTAATGAGCACCAATAATATTATTTACTTCCTTGATAACATCTTTTTACCTGAATCTTGAGAGGTAAAATTTTAAGACACTGTGTTGTAAATTATGAGAACAGTCTTCTGGCATACTACTTTAACTTTTTGGAACTTGTTAATTTAACTTGTTTTACTGTAAAACACAAGTTTGTTGTTTGGGAAGCTATGATTCAAACTTAATGAAAAATTAAAATAATATGAGTATCTTTCTTTCCAATATTTCCTTACAAAAGTGCCAAAGTTTATATCCAGCATAGCCAAAGATGAATGAGTCCTGGGATGTAAAAAACCTGTTTCCTTCAATGTTTTCAATGGGCAATAGCAGACTAAAATTTCAATAGGTCCTAAAAACTCTTTAAATCATCCTTTTCCAAACCTTTTAAATTACAGTGCTTCTGTACTCCCTTCTCTCTTCCTGATTTTTTTCCTCTTCTCTCTTCTCCTCCTTCCCTTCCCCTCCTCTTCCCTCTCCTCTCTTCTCATCCCTTCCCTTCCTGTCTCTTCTTTTCTCTACAATTTTTTTTTCTTTTTCTTTTTTTTTTTTTTTTGCGGTTCGCGGGCCTCTCACTGCTGTGGCCTCTCCCATTGCGGAGCACAGGCTCCGGATGCACAGGCTCAGCGGCCATGGCTCACGGGCCCAGCCGCTCTGTGGCATGTGGAATCTTCCCAGACCGGGACATGAACCTGTGTCCCCTGCATCGGCAGGCGGACTTTCAACCACTGCGCCACCAGGGAAGCCCTTCTCTACAATTTAAAGCCAGTAAGCTGAGCACACACACAGTTTACAGGTAACATGAACTCTGGAGTCAGACTTATTGAGGTAAAATTCTTGCTCAGTGCCGCAGCACTGTTGGCTTTTCTACTTTGTTAACAGGAGTAGAAATTTTATGATTGTCTTTTATGATGTTTGCATTCAAAACCATTTCAACAATGTTGTACTAGCTTATATATGTTCTGAAAATATCCACTACAGGAGGAAAATGTTTTGTTACTATTAGTAGAGAGAAAAGGGCAAGATAAATAGTTTTGATGACAAATCTGTAAGCAGTTTTACCTTCATTTTCTTATTTAATCCTTAAAATAGAGCATTGAAATCAAAATGTCCATTATATAGTAAGGAAGGGAACTAAAGTCATCGGAAGCCAGTACCTATGGTATACTCTGGTTCTTTATGGTATTCCAAGATAGAATTAACATATGCTACTCAATATACTCATTTGCAACTATCCTTGATTTCAGAAATTGATTTTACTTTTACTTGATTTTACTTTCTAAGACTGTTTTTTTGTCCTACAGTTTACTTAATCCAAGGTAATTCATCAGTAGAAAGTTAAATGGCATTCATAATATTTTTGGATTTCAGGACAAAAATATTATATGAGATATATGCATTCTAAATATGTGAGAGGTAATTTATTTACATTATAATTAGCTATTCTCCCTTAACGAGGTGACTTGACATTGTCAAATATTGATGCTGTCATTAAAATGCTAGTGAAGTTGTGTTCTTTATTGCTCATTAGGAAGTCTTTTAATATAGCTGAAGTCCATTGCTACTAATTACTATCCTAATAGAATATGCCTATATACATACTGATTGCTTGAAATACACTTTGCTTTTGGTGAGAAGAGATTATTAAATTTATCAAAAATTACTCTCAGGTTATGAAAAGGAGGAAGCATGGAACAAACAATAAGCAAGCAACAAACAAACATATGCATTAAAAAAAATGTAGAGGCTTAGAAATTAAACCCGAGTAGCAGATACAGAGAGAATTACTCCAGAAAGAAGCAGAGAATGGACCTCCCAGAGTAACTTAACCATAAAGAAAAAGTAATATTTCTAGATTATCTGGGGTTTCTACATTGCACTGAGAAGACATTTTTTATTGCTGACAAAGAGCTTAAACTTGGATTAATATTTAGTACATAGAAAAGTAAACATGAAAAATAAAGACAAAGTATTTCTAGGTATAACAATATATGCAGTATGGATTATGCTAACCAAATATTATAACTAAACTGTGACAATAGAGGAAAGTGATAAGTGTGTGGTAGGAAAAGGTATAGGAGAAGGGAATATGAAAGCTGTATCCTAAATTTTCATAGAAGCGGTTGATATCAGAATCTTAAAAAGAAATTTTTACATAAGCCAATTATATGTAACATGGAGATAAATATAAGGAAAAAAACTTCTAAAATATTTGAAAGCAGTTGTTTCTGAGAAATAGGAATCAGAGTTGGAGGATAAAAGAAAGGAACTGACTTTTCTTTTATTATAAAAATTTAGATTATATTGCATTTTATAATTTTATACATATATATGTATACATGTTTGATTAAGTAAAACATAAATTAAAAACAGAGCCCCATTTTCAGGTCCAACAGGCAAAGGACTTGGAAGTTGCTGCCAACATCCTTACAACAAGAAAAACTGCTGAACAAACTGAAAACAAAAACTCATGTTAGATCCACCAGAGATTCGATGTCACAGGAAAAACTGCCCAGAGTGGTATGGTCTCCTTAAAAATAGCCTTCTCTCAAGGGACACTATTTTATCAAAGCCTAATAACTTCTGTATTTCAAGAACCTAATGGTACCTTAGAGGAAGGAAAATACCCAACTCCAGTGTCCTCTAAACTTCTGCTCTTACCTGAGGGGGGGAACTGAACAGCCCTTGCGAAGGTCACAGACCTGGGACACCAGCTCATTAGAAGACTGAGATCTAATCATAGGACTATAAGAATGTTTTTCCTTATACTATACCATACCAACACATCAATAGACCTTCTACACGATCACAGGAGATTACAGCTGAATGAACTGCAAGTCTTGCACCTTATTTATGAAGGAATATCTATGGAAACCCAAAGACAACAGAGGAGGGAAAAACTAAGCAACTAGAGAATATTTTAGGCTTTGACACCACAGCTACAGCAAACAGTAAACACAGGTATACTTCTAGCCAGATAAAGATAAAATCTTATACTAAAGGCCCATTTATCTCAATTTTAATGCAATGTATTATGTGCAGCTTTAAACAAAAATTATAAAGCATGGGAAAAGGTGGAACAAAGTGTGAAGACACAAAGCAACCTTCAGAACCAGACTCATATAGTGTAGAGATATTGAAATTATTAGACGGCAGTTTGAAACCAACTATGATTCATATTTTCAGGATCCTAGTAGAAAAAATGGATAACATACAAGAGTAAATGGGTAATATAAGCAGAGTGATGGAAATTCTAAGGAAGAAACAAAAGGAAATGTTGGAAATAAAAAACACTGTAAAATAAAAAAAGAATGCCTTTGATGGTATCATCAGAATAGAGAGTGTAAAAAGGTCAGTGGTTGCCTGGGAGTAGGTTGTGTACAGGGGATATTTAGGGCAATGAATCTATTCTTCTCAGCACTGTGATGGTGAATACATGTCATTATATATTTGTCAAAACTGTACAACCCAAAGACTGAACTCTAATGTAAACTATGGATTTAGCTAATAATAATGTACCAGTATGGTTCATCAATTATAATAAATGCACTGAACTAATGGAAAATGTTAATAATAGGGGAAACTGTATGTGGGTTGGTGGGGAAGAGGACGTATGGCGATTCTCTGTGCTTTCTGTTCAATGTTTATGGAAACTTCCTAAAAAGTCTCTAAAAAATAATCTATTACCTTAAAAAAAACTGTTTTTATATACACCATGCCAGTTGATATTTAAAACAAACCCATGCGTACCGCAAAAAAAAAACCAACAAAAAAAAAAAAAACATGATAATCTAGAAAGGAATTATTAACATTACCCAAAGAATTATTCAGGCTACCAGGTGGAATATTATAAAGGATCTTCAAAATCAGGCATAGTACTGAGACTCAAAGTGGGTAAGAATATATTAAGTATATTTTAGTGTTTAGTAATATGGAAGTGGCGATTTTGAAAAAATTAAATAGATGTGATGAAAAGATATTATTAGAAAGGCTATCTAGCTTTAAGTTAGAATATTCTAGAAGTGAGCTAATGAAGTCAGAATTGTTAGAATGGGTACGAAGAAAAATAATGGACCCATGTAATAAACTGTTACATTATATCACTTCCTTAGATTTTATATTAAACATAATTTACCTTATATCAGAAATTTAGTGCATATAGTGGACAATGGAAGAGAAATTTTTAGAATTAGAATTTGGTCTGACTGACTGGCAGGATTGAGAGAAGCAAGTGTTAGTTTGAGAAGAGAAAGTAGTTTTTTAAGGGATTGTGATAAATGGATTTAGACACTTATCTGAAATCTTAAACATCAAAGTAGAAATATACTGCGCGGGAAGATACTTCTGCGATCAATTTTAAGGAAAAAGTGGTGAGAAGAACACTGAGAATAAATAACTTAGAGGTGATATGAAAAACTACAAGAGCTACTCACGAAAGAGAATTCAAAAACAATTGTGAGCTAAGGTCTGGGATTTGAAGCATTTATTGGCAGGGCTAAAAAGAAGCAGTAATGAAAAAAAGAAGGAAATATTAGACCAAGATACAAGGTGGGGAGTAACAAGGTGATCAAGATGTCAATGCAGTACACTTTAAGCCTTTACAATGAAGGCAGAGAATAGTATTAAAGTAAATGACAGAGGAGTGGATAAAGAAGTGTGGTACGTATATATCTATAAGGGAATCAAAAAGAATGAAATAATGCCATCTGCAGCAACATGGATGGACCTAGAGAATATCATGCTGAGTGAAGTAAGTCATACAGAGAATGACAAATATCATATGATATCGCTTGTATGTGGAATCTAAAAAACGAACCAAAAAATGGTACAAATGAACTTATTTACAAAACAGAAATAGAGTCACAGATGTAGAAAACAAACTAATGGTTACCGGGGGGAAGGCGGGAGGGATAAATTGGGAGATTAGGACTGACATATATACACTAATATATATAAAATATCAATAGATAACTAACAAGGACCTACTGTATAGCACAGGGAACTCTACTCAATACTCTGTAATGACCTATATGGGAAAATAATCTAAAAGAGTGGATATATGCATATGTATAACTGATTTACTTTGCTGTACACCTGAAACTAACACACTGTAAATCAACTATACTCCAATAAAAATTTTAAAAAAAAAGAAAAAGAAAAAAAAAGAAATATCTAGATTAGATGTGTTAAATTTATCTTCTGCTCCCATCTCCCTCAGGCTCTCGCCTTTTTATTAAACTCTGCTTTCTCAGTATGCTTAATGTTTACCTAAAGAAGTGTTTCTTGGCAAAATGTAATCTGCACTTTTAATGGAGTCCCAAGTAATGTTGAAGCTGCTGGTTCCAACTACACTTTTAATTTCAAGGTTCTAGAGGATCAGCTGTCACCAGTTTAAATCTCCCCTCTGTGATTTCCCCATAATAAAATTATTTCCCTCTTGTTATCGATATTTGAATTCCTTAAATGCTAGGGGAAAATATAGGATTGCCTCACAACTCTGAGAGTTGGAGTTTATTTTGAAACATGCAGGAAAAGGTATATTTTTTCTCTAATTATTATATGGATGCTTTTTCACTCTACACGCAGATGCTATTTAGCAAAGCAAAGTAGAATTCCATATATAATGCTGTGATTTCAAAAAATATATAAGCATGCATGGGTGGCTTTGTGCCTTTAGTCGATCCAAATGCTAGATCCAGGCACTCACCGAGGTTTCTTTTTTTTTCTACAGATGAAGTTTCTCTAACTATTGTACCTAATAATAAGAAAGCACCACTTGTCACCTTTGCTTCCTAATGAGTTCTTAAAAACCATCTGGGGGCAGCTATCTTTTCCCCTGAAGAAGCAAATAGCTGTCATATTGCACTAAATCCTTCCTACCTTCCTGAACCTACAAAGCCTAAAAAAAACTTTTAACCTTGCCTATTCAATTTGTTAAATTCACTGCAGAATATTTTTTCTGTTATTACATAACTGAATATTAAATAGGAGATTTTAGGTTTAGCAGGTATTCCTCATTACTAATAAGGATAATTTATTTGTGCCATTATGAGGATTATAAATCTTTGATGTACTCCCTGAGATTATACTCCAGAAACAATTGTGATGATAAGAGAGCTGGAAGTTGGCAAATTAATAGAGTTCTCTTTAAGTCAAAGTTATGTTGGCTTATGACATCAAATCTAATTGATATGTTTTTCAGAAAACTTGGTAAGATATATTTTTGGAAAAGTATTCAATAAAAACTCTTAAACAGTTTTCTTTCTTAGTGGGAAGAACTACAGAGGAACAGAGAAACAGAACCTGGAGTAGAGTAGTAAACCAACATAAATAAACCATGTTGGTAACTGAAAGTCCACCACTGTAACGTGTTTGGTAGACCTCTGCTCACAGGTTCATGTGTGTAATTCCTGAGATATAGAGCAGACCAATCGATTTTGTCCATGGGCCAAATTAGATGAACATGGATAGCCTTCTCACATAAAATCCCCAAAAGACACAAAAGCATGGGTTTAAACACCAGAGATTGGTATAGAATTAAAAAAACAAAACAAAACAATAGATCAATTCCTCTTGTTTCACCAGTGAAGAAGCAGTTTCAGTAACTTTTCCCTCCCATGACCACACTTCTTTCCAAATAACAACAGCAGCAACAACACAAAGCTTAGTTTCTTTGTGGAAAAGTACTATTAATTGTGGTCATTTACAGCACATTTTTATCACTTGTACCTAATTTCTTCTCAGCCATTGAGAGTCACACTTGTCAATATGAGTCAGATTAATTTCATTGTGAATTTTATTTGGTTTTCATTCTGGAATTTGTGTAAAGATGCCCAGCCTCTAAATTACTGACAAGCCCCATGCTCATCCACTATACTTTAAATAATCTCAAACTTCATAAATATTTAGAATACTAAGTGCATCGATTAATGACATGTTTAAGAAAGTGACTTTGCTGTCAACTGATAACCACACAGAACCAAAGGAAAAGAGGTGAGAAATAAAATGCACAGATGGGAGAAATTTGCACTTTCAATGAAACAGTAGCAGAAAACTAAAATCTAAAGAGATAATTTGCTTTTTCTCACTATCTAACTGAAAGTTTTCAAAAAATATTCTGGCAGTAAGAGTTAACCTTTTCCTTTCTTAAACTGAAGAAATCTTTGAATGGTTGAATTACTCATTGGAAGAAACACTTAATAAGTCATAACTGCCAGGATAAATATTGCTGCACTTACCAGCAGTTCAAAACCTCAGTTTGTGAAAGAATTTTTGCAAACATCTGTATTCACTGCTACGTTTTGTAACTGTAATTACACAGAAATTCACAGGAGTGTTAAAGGAAGGTTAGGTTTGGAATAATCTCCTCTGTGTATTTTAAACTTTTGTTCACATTGCTCTAGTTTAAAGTGATGCATTTATCCTGACATCCACAATACAGAAAGGTAGCCCTTTTGTAGTCATCCTGAGGAAGAAAACTATCTAATATTAGTACGCCTTGTAAAGTAATTTACAGTATATACAATGGATTTGCATTTCTTATTGTTGCTGTATTTTAACAGAGAATTTTGCATGTATTCCATTTGGCATATGCTCCAGTGCATGTAAGAATTTTTTTTCTTCAACTGACAGATACTGAATGGAGTGAAGCCAATCAGTACAGCTCAGCTCTGTGACTCTAGTAAACTGCAATGATTCTCATGGGATATGCTAAGGTAATGCTAAAATAGGTTATCATAAGTCAGAATGTCTTTGGGTGAAACTAAATTGCTTCCAGAGACATTAAGGCTGCTGAGTAAGGTTTTTAACTTATTAAACATGATACCTCATTTCATACAGCTTATCTTAATTCCTCTCCGTTTTTACTGTAACTTCCATTTTTTTATTCACTCACAGCTGTATTAGATCTTATTTTTTAAACATACCTAAGTTGTATTACTTTGGTTGATTGGAGCACTTAAGAAGAAGGGATTTGTGAAGGAAAGAGAAAGCATTCTCAGGGACCAGACATAAACAATGAGCAGGAAATAGACACAAGGCAAAGAACTGTACTAAGGAGTGTTACATGAATGAGCAGTCACAGTAATCCCTATACGTGTTTGAATTCCTAGTATTTGCCAGCTATTGGATACATTTTGTCGGCAGTGTTCTCAAGTGAGCTATATGTATATAGTAATTTAGCATGAATGTTGTAGTTCGTGCCACCATTTGGTGTTTGTACCATTTTGACAATTTGCTGAAAGTTATACAGTTGCTAGGATTTGTACTCCCGTCTACAAGGACATAACCTTTTCAATAGGCCAGGCTGCTTCTCTGATTCAGAACCAGTAACTTAATTTGGATGAAGAAGAGGCAGAATCAGCAGCACACTGGGCTGGACTTAGTGAGCCATAAATGTGAAGGGTCACAGGAGGTGATCTGGTACACAGGGAAGCAGCCAGTGGTCAGGGCCCCATTGATACCTAGAGGAAGGTATATCATACCAAGATATTTGGGAATGATCAAATAATTTAACACTTTTGTTATTTAATTTAATGAATTTATTTAACCATTTTACCAAGTGCTCTATTGACCACTTGGAGTACCTACATACAATTTGGAAATACTGACATCATATCTCATTCAGTTTGTAGTCTACAAATAATGAGTGAGCGCTAGTTCCAACTCAGGCAATGATGAAAACCCTACTTTAAGTCTCTCAAAGCAATTTAGTAATAAAGATGTGTATGAAAGTAGCTATAGAGAAAAGTAGATCCTGTAACTTGTTTTAATATAAGTGTTGATAATGAAATCAAGGTGAGAGGAAGGAAATATTGCACTGGGAGGTAGAGACCAGGTAGGGGTTAGGATAATTTCTGAAATGAGGCATTTGGGTTAGGCTTTTAATCATGTTAGAATTAGATTTAAAGGGTGTGTGCAAAAGGTGGTAGAACAATATAATTTCATAATATATTTATGAAATATAAGCTTAGAAATGCTAACAATATCTTTTATGTAATATATGGCTTTCATAATACCAATGTGATTACTTATTCATTAGTTCAAAACCTTTGTGAGAGTCTATTTTGTGCCAATTACTATGCTCAGAACAAAAGATATAATGATGAATTTAGCAAATATGATATTAACCTTTAGGAGTCTAGTGGGAAAAATAAAGACCATTATTAAAGTAATTGCAGAGTACATAAAAAAGTGAAAGTGAAACATGCTGAGGAAACATATATTTGACTTTAACCAGAAGCCAGAGAAAGACTCCCTGCAGAAATAGCATCTGTGTAGAACTTTAAAGCATGAAGAGGAGATGGTGGTGTGTTAGAACTGTGAAGAGAGAGTTTTACAGATAGAGGAGACTGAATTTGTAGTAACAGAGTCTAAAAGGAAACTTTATCTTCAAGAAATCAAAAGTCCACTGCTATTCAAAGTGAAACAGAAAGAGCAGAGAGTTAAGACACAGTCAGGGACTAGATTTTGAAGGTACTTCAAACCATTGTGCTCACATGCAACAATTTTAATTTTGAGTATTTGCTAATTATTGAATGAAGAATTGTGTGTGTTTGTGTGTGTGTGTGCATGTGTCTACACACATGTCCATTAGATTACATATGTTAATTTTGCTTTTCAAATCTTCTAGATCCTTGATATTATTTTAACTTCTTGATTTATTAATTTTATATAGCAGTGGTGAATTCTTCCTCTTAATTTTATGTAATGACCTTCTTCAAAGAGTAACTCCTCTAAGCTAATAGCTAGCACAGCTCTTTTTCAGTAAGCAGTTGCTTGGTGCAGCACACCCCTGTGCACCTTTCCCAAATGTTCTCATGAATACAAAGTACTTTAAAAATGCTTGATTTTATTATCTTTTGCAGTTAAATTAGTGATTTCTATTTTTCCTATATGTTATTATTTCTGTTTTCCCTTTTGTTCTATTATTGTTGGATTAAGCATTTCTTATGATTCCATTTTTTGTATCTCTGTTATTGGTTTATTAGTACCTCTTTTTCTATACATTTTAGTTTTTACTCTAGGGTTTATTCTATACATATTTCACGTTTCACAGTCTACCTTCAACTAATAAATGCTGACTCCCCTTTCAGATGAAGACGTGAGTTCTTCAGAGGTTATCAAAGAATACTGCACTACTGTCTTGGGGAATGTACTCTCTGTTTTTACAGGATAGATTTCTGGGGTCTTGTCAACAGAAGAAGGCTGCCCCTTTTTGATGGGTACCAACAGTGATTGTCTTTTATCATCTTCTGGATCTAGTTGGCACACAGGAAATGTACTGTACGTGCCACATTGTACAATGTATGCCAAACACTGGTAGCTCAGGCTGCCCACCTCGGCCCTCTCTCTTTATCCTGACATCTATGACTCCTCCAACCAGTCTCTATGGCTCCTCCAACCAGTCTCCTCTATATAAATATCACAAAGTGGGAGCCAGACAACAGTCTCCATGCTATTATGTGTCCTAAACTTAAGGATATACAGGCCAAATTCTTTGTGAATTCAGCAGCATTTTGAGTATAGCTCAGGGACAAGCCTAGGGAAAACAATACATATTCATCAACACTTTATGACAAAGGTGGCATTACTTTTTTATTTAATAAGATTTTCATTCATGTAAGTCATTTAGCTTGAAGAAGAGAATAATCATCAAGGCATGTAAAATCATATGCTAGATAACAATTACATTGCCCAAATCCTGGTTTAAGTTTTTAAAGGTGCTTTCTGGTTAATCTGATCATTTTCCAAAATTAAAATAATGTGTCAACTATGTTGATAACTAAATAAACATAGAAGTTACCTAAAGTACTTAAGGGAACCGTTGGTCTTTTTTGGCATGAGTTTTTCAAAACACATTTCTATTGTTTCCTTTCTTAAAAATATAAATCTTAAAAACTCTGAACATGCAGTAAGCATAATAGAAAGTATACAAACATCAATGCACACTGCATACGTTATTGTTAATTTTGCAAAAATAAATATAAAATAACAAATCTTTATAAATAACTAAAACATTCTGAAAAGGTATCTACATTCTGAAACCACACATGCTTAGAGTTTTCTTTAATAATAATTATTTTATTTGTGGTCCAATGTACATATTTGTATTTCTTAAAATTAATTATAAAAGGCCATCAAAATTCAGTTTTAAATTGTATCATCATTTTATTTGAAAAAAAATGGAGGAACCAAAGGAAAGGGAAAGGAGTAAAAATTAGGTAAATTTACAAAATCAATTATGTTTCTTTTGGATATGCAATACCACATCAAACTCTGTCTTATAACACAACAATACATGTTTGTACATATTTATCTCTATGATGTACTCACTAGCCAGGCTACAACTCCAAGCTGAACGTTTCCATTAGGATAGTCAATCAACAATTGAAATTCACTATGAACAATGTAAAAACACCCTTCCTGCTTTCATTATTTTCATTTTATATTTTAATATGATATAGCCTTTAAAATCTGAGTCCTTCATTCTCTAAGGCTTCTTCAAATATCTACTGCACAATTTGTATCTCTAGTCTTTGAATGTTTTTGGAATTCATAACCAATTGAAATCTATATGAGTTCTGTCTTTAGGTAGATTACAATATTACTGATGGTAGGAGTTAAGTCTTGTTTATTTCTATTCCACATAAATCTAATGCTTTGTGTTGAGTATCCTCAATGCTCAAAAAATACCTGTTAATTGATTATTAATTAAAGAGTATGATCGTTTCTAAAATTGTTATTTACATTGATGGATACAAGTAAAATTACGAGTAAAGCTACCTATAACCATGGAAACATGTTAAGATTTAGTAGTATTTAAGAAGATTATGTGCATTAATTTGTGACCAAAGATATGACTGAAACTTTAGATCAATAAAACAAAACAGAAAATGCAGGGCTGTGATCTTAACGAGTATTTAATATATATTACTAGTAAATTTTGTACTACTTGAGGAACTTACAAGAGACAGTATGTCATCACATTTTATCTTTAACAGATATCACCATAAAATAATTGTACTTCCTGAAATGCTGTGTTTTCCTTTCCCAGAATGTGAGGAAGCATATTTAACTTGCAGAAGCATACTTAACTATAAATAAGTGTAGTTTCCAAATTACTGTTATCAAAATTAAAATAAACTTCTGAACTGAAAGTATTCCAAACCTACAAATGCTATTCTTCAGACAAATCAACACAGTTTAGAACGTAAGAAAGAATACCAGATGTTCCCAAGGAATAGAAAAATAATTTATAAAACAGTAAGATGCAGAACACAGGCCATGAAACAAAACATTAAGCAAAGTGAAGAGCAGCTGTTGAGCTGTATTTCAAGTAGTTACAGCTCTGAATGCAATGTGCTGATATCAAAATAAATAGAAAGACACATTTTTTTTTTGGCAGAAACTGTTCCAAATCATCAAATAAATGAAAACTATGAAATTATCAAATCGAAGTAATCTAACTTGTATTGCCATGTAATGAAAGATAAGCAAATATTTGGCTTGATAAGTATTAGATCAAAGCAAATCTAAAATGTGTAATATATAAATTAGTAAAATAGCAATGCTACATCAGCAATTTTATAAGGACCAAAATATTTCATAAATAATACTAATATTGTATTTTATTTTATAATTTATTATAATATAAACAAATAAAATTATTAGTTAATGAATATAATTTAACTAATAATTGAATGGAAGGTTATTGTTTAATTGAACATTTGAAAATAATAGGAAAAATAACTTCTATACCTCATCATCTGCATATAAATTATTTTACTTTTAAGCACTCATTAGAACCAACTACATAATGAGTGCTTATAGGAAATTAATGAGTTTGATGAGCTGTAGACTAAAAAATCCTGAAAACTAATGGGATGTTTTCTATGATTTTTTTTCTGTTCTGCTCCTTATCTCTCTTGGTTTCATTATTTGTCATTTTCTTCTCTCTTTATTTTACTTCCATTTATTGAACAAATATGTCTTGGGTACCCAGGATAAGTCATGCCCTGTTTTAGATATTTAGGGTACATCAATGAACAAACAAACTAAAATTCTGCATGTAGAAACCTTTTATTCTCGTAGAAGTAGAGATTTAATAAACCTAGTGAATAAGTAAAATATATCACACATTTGAAGATGACAATTTCTAGTGACAAAATAAACTAGTAAGAAGGCTAAGGAATGTGAGAGAGGAATAAAATTTTTAAAGGTAATCAGGTCACATTTAAGCCCAGTACCTTCCATCTATTATGAGAAATCCTTGCATTTATTCTTAGAAATTTGTTGTATTTCTATGGAGCCCTGATTACTTTTACTTAGTGTTTGGTGTATTTTAAAATCTCTCTATTGAATTTTATATTTCTTGCATTTAAAAAATTATAAGTAGGTTTTTTACATATCTCCTTTTATCAAACTTGAATTTTTTTTTATCTTTAATGGTTTCTTCTGTTTCATAAAAGCAACCTCTCTTATACCTGGAGAATATCAACTATGTATTTTACTTATTTCTTATAGAAAATGATTTTTATCTATATCTTCTTATTACTGGGTTACAAAGGAAACTTTCCCTCTCATTTATGATTTTTATTTTGTAAAGATTTTATCATTGTACTAGTTGGCTCTTGCTGTGAAAACAAATTACCACAAACACAATAGCTAAAAGCCACACATATTTATTATCTCATAGTTTCTACAGGTCAGAGTTCTGGGCACACAACTTAGCTGGGTTCTCTGATTCAGTGTTTCACAAGACTGCAATCAAGGTGGAGCCAGGGTTACCAGGGGTAAAAATCTGCCCCTAAGCTTCCGTGGGTTGTTGGCAGAATTCATCTCCTTGTGTCTGGAGGAATGAGCGTCCTTTTTTTTTTCTGGCTACTGGCAAGGTACCACTGAGCTCCGAGGGGCTTCCCACATTTCCTTGGAACATGTCCCTCTCCACTGGCCCACTCACAACCAGGCGGCTCATCTTTCAAAACCAGCAAAGGAGAGAGTCATTTTTCTCACTCATACAAGTGTGACAGAGCCTATAAATAGCATAACAGAAACATGAGGGTGACCTTACATCAACATTGCCATATTCTAGGCATAGGACCT